>NW_019739958.1:176623-193154 GCF_002891405.2 Cryptotermes secundus
CTCGCTGTTCACGAAAATCAGCCATTGCAAAAACGACGATCACACAAAACAGTTGTCACTATAAACTCTGCCGAAACTAGTCCTTACCCTCTGAAGCAACGGCAGTCAGCTCGAATCAGGAATATTAGCTCTATGCGCTCATAGCGGCAAAACGCGGGACTACAGAAGCTCTGCCCACAAAAAAATTAGTTCGGTTTCTTTTGGGTACCCCATCGTATAGCAAAAGGCAGAGTTGTTTCTGTCCCTGAACAGCACAGTGGACAAGAAGCTCCATAAAGGGTAACTCTTCTACTATGAAGATGGAGAGCGCTTTTCCTATAAAATGTTGATAGTGTTCTGCATCATTCTTAGGATTTCTCCCTTTCCTTGGTCCAGGAAAAGACTTTTTATTTGTCAGGCATGAAAGCAGTTTTGCATTTATATTTTGCGAATTATGTACACATGTCGTGCTTAAGTATATTTTCTGCCAGCTGCATGATTACTTGCTTCCTCAGCACACAGAATAACCTTTCTTTTAAATGCATCATCATATATAAAAACTTTTCTGTCGGTAAAAACTGATAGAAAACTGAACACACCAGAACAATAAAAATGACAGGCAATGGCGGAACTGAAAGTTGAGGGTTGACTCACAGTTAAAGATTCACTCTGAATGTACATAGGTTCTTTCCAGGCAACTCCATGGACAGTTTGCAAACTGGTGAATAATTCCTCAAATTTAAGATGCACCTCAGTTTTTCAACACGAAAGAATTTGCATCTTACGTTCTAAGTAATACAGTATCTGAAACATCTTCGACCTTACATGTGAGCTACGTTCTGTTGTTGTCATCTTGAAATCACTAGCTTTTATGCAGTTTCACCAATCAGCTTCCCTATTTTCACAATTCCTTCTTCTTTCACAACTTTCATATGTTTACTGTGTTTGCCATTGCCACTTCCAGCACCCATCCTGCAGTACTGTGTGGTTCTTCAGTTCCTCCCATGTCAGATTTTTTGCCTTGGACTATTTTTCATGCTTTGAGTTCGGTGGTGTCTCATGAAACTTACATTCTTATCTGTCTTTGGATACCCCTAAACTGAATAAGGTCAACTTCAAGGTCATGAAAGTGACTGTGGTTATGGTCATGAATAACTTGTTATAAGTGTTTCTGCTCCTTTCATCTTCAGATATTTTACTTGGAGAGACAGCCTAAATATATATTTCTCTCTTTATACATCTTGAAGTGCAATGGATTTTAGCATGTGCAACATGTCAAATGCATTAACTCGATAAAAGCTTTGTGGGAACATCCCACTACTATCACGCTATTTCTACATCGCTCACTATTCAGCTCACTTTTCACCAATCACATCGCTTCCAACGCTCACATATACAGCACTTGCTGTCTAGTCCACATTCAGATCATTACACGTGCTAGCCAATCAGCGCTCACAATTGCAACTGCAAATTTCGCTCCTCCATCACGCATGGTATAAAAGCCGGAGCACATTGCTCGCGATCGTCAGTGGCCACATGAGCCAGTCAGCTATCACACTTCATACAAAGCAATCGGTCTTCGGAGTCATCGGCACTTCGCTGCGTCAGGGACGGCTGCCTCGGCTTTCTGGTGGTCATGCCCGACTCACTGGGCAACTGGCGCAGCTGCTGCCACTCCAGCGACCATGCTCCACAACCAGACTTCTTCCAGCAACCACGCTCTGTGATCAGGCAACTTCCGACAACTGCCGCACTGCGGCCAGTCAACTAACTCAGCTGCCGTAACATTAGTCAGCGCACCACAGCCGACATTATTTCTACCGGCACACGCAGCCCTACTTCACCGGCCAAACATCCCAGCCGAATGGCCCTTTTCAGGGCCTACAAACTTTCCGAAGTGGTGTGTCTATTGGAGTATCAACAATCCCACAGCTTAAGACATTGATGCATATGAACAAATATTCAGTATGACCCTTCATCCTTGGCTTGAAAATGGGAAAAAAAAAGAATCCTCATTTTCCATCTGGATAGATACAGTAACTATAAGTGTGGTAGCTGCAGTAAAAAGCTCTTTCCCTGCATGTTCTTCATGCTATTTGGTGTACGAGTAGTGTGTGACTTTGTATATAGTGAATTGAGAAATATATCTGACAGCTTTGGATGGACAAATCATTGACTGCAGGTTTTCAAATGTAATGTAAAAGATAAAATTATCCCTCCTCTTAATTAAGCTGTGTGTCATAAACACACACACAAGGGAGTGATAGTTTGGCTTTTTCAGTTCTTGACATGATGATGAAGTGAATGGTCAGTGTCACCTACTTACCAGGGCAAGAACTTTCTCCCATTGTGTAAGAGTCTAGGTGGGCCCTAGAACCAATCTGAATGCTGTGGAGGATAGAACGGTCTTCACTTCTACTGGGAATGAAACCCCGATTCCCCATTTGTTATGCCAGTAGCCTAATTAATGTACTTGCTGAGCTGTCCTGGCTCACATTTAGGCATTATGGAGCACAGAATTACTTTATTTTGTTCTAACAAAGAAGGATATATGCAAGTAAATGTGGAAGTTTGTTCATTTGACAAGTTAGTAAATTGTTCAGATATTGAATTTTGTGTGAAATATGACACTTCCCGATAATTTAAAAGGGTTCTGGATACTTACAGACACATAAACTACTGGATCACCGGTGCAGAATGGCCAGAGGTTGAAGGAGGAGAAGAATATTTTACAGAGGCTCTTGAGGTGAATTAAATATTTTATGCTACTTTTACATTAACTTCATGTTGAACCCCCCACTACCTGTGTTCATTCTTTCACTGATTCAAATGTGGACTTCACTAAGTATATTTCCTAGTTATATTGTTAACAGTAATAATATTTACAGTGACTACAGAAACTTGAATACTTGATATAGACATCATGCCCCGATCTGGTTCACCTGTTTCAGATGCTCAGAAAATATAAACCTGGAAACAAGACACATGTGGAGATGAAGGAGCCATACAAGTTCAGTCTGTTTGTGAAATGTGCACAGTGTAAGTAAAGATCTGTTGCTTTTACTTTGCGTATACTTTGGGAGTAGGAGATTAAAATCCCTCACTGCTATGAGGCTTGGTGGCTGAACTAAACATGCAGATAATTGTATTTTTGTAAGATTTCAGGCTTTCACGGCGGTGACTATGAAGAAAGCAGTCTTCTGGGATTTGGCACCGTGTAAATTTCTTATATTTTTTCTTCTACCCTGAAGATGGGTATATAAGAAATTTCTTATATTTTTTCTTCTACCCTGAAGATGGAGGCGATACGTTCCTCCGAAACGTCGGTTAACACCACATATACACACGGTGCCAAATCCCAGAAGACTGCTTTCTTCAATTGTATTTTTGTTGATAAAATGTGACATTAAGCAGGCTGGTCCATACACATTGCCACAATGAATGTAATGCATGGTTAATAAATGCTTTTTATACTTAGCTTATGGAAACTGCAATAACGATGTTGACATTAATGTAGATTATTGCATATCTGAAACATCTACACGGGTATATGAGACAAACTCCGTCTTAAGTGCAACAATTTAATTGTAGTTTTTCCTTCTTTCCTACAATTAAATTGTTGCACTTAAGACAGAGTTTGTCTCATATATTGTGTGAGTGTAACAGGATGCTTAAATGTAATATCTACAAGGGTATGTCATATGTAGATGGGTAACCTTGTGGAAGAGTCCTGTGTTCAACAGGATCTCAGTATGGTCATTTTGATTTCTCTCACATGTTGAAAAGAGAATCTCCTGACTATAAAGAGGCCATAGTCGTCAACGTCAAGTGTCTGAGGCTTAAACTTGGCAGTGGTCAAGCTTATGACCATTCATAAAATTATATTTGAGCTTCCTGTTGCATGAAAGTGTCACTCAGGCATTCATTTGCATCCTAATGCAACCTAAAACTGTTGACAGTCTCTCTTCTGTTTAAAATGACATTAAAATCACATGAATTGCTACATGTTTTGGCCATACTTGGCCATCTTGAGGCAGTTGTTCACTTATTGGAATTGTTGTGCTGGACTAGATCATAGGTCAGTGTGTTCCTTGCTATTGCATATCATATTCACACTAAAATGTGTTTGCTTGAGAATAAATCTCTTTGTTCTGTGTTTTTTACCTTTTCTGGCATCCATGTTTCTGTAATGTATAATATATGTTTATTGGTAATGTAAAAACATATTACTGTTCTATGAAATGCTATTTTATATGCCAGTATATTATTTTCTTATGTACTTACTGCCCCCTTCATATGTTTGTTCTCACTAGTTGGGTGTGTGTCCCTTGTATTGATCGTTCAGTGTGAATGTTCCTGCTTTTATATCTTTTCTGGGGGTGTGTGCTGCTATCTGTCATAAAGTTCATGTAATACCTGACATATTGGGATGTATGTATCAGTGTATGGGTAGCTGGGATAGCGTAGTCGGTATAACGACCGCCTACGGGCTGGATGATCGGGGGGTCGGAGTTCAAGTCCCTGTAGGGTCAAGAATTTTCACTTCGCCATTCGTCCAGACCATCTCTGGGGTCCACCCAACCTCTTACACAATGGGTACTGGGGGCTCTTTCCTGGGGATAAGGCAACCAGGGCGTGAAGCTGACCACTCACCTCTAATTAGTGCCGAGGTAAAAAAAAATGTGGATCTATACATCCATTCCTACATACATCTTCATGGCATAGTGCTTAATTTGGTAAACAAAAGGACAACTTTACCTTTTATATGTCAGTGTATGTATCATTCATATGCACGTTATTTGTACTTCCTTTATGGTATGCATCCTGTTGTGTCATTTACAAAAAGATATAATTTCGCACAACAAATCATCAGAAAGAAACAAAATAGACACTGTTGTGTCAACATTTGTTTTTATTTGTTGGTGGTATGGCTGCATGTTTTGACCTCTTTCCTGGTTCATCTTCAGGCGTACACAAATACTATTTAGCTTCTAAATTGCATCATTAATCAATATGAATTCATACTGTGTCTGTATGATTATTCTATACTGACAGTTATATCTTATTTTTAAAATGTGGTCCAAATATAGGTAAAAGTAGACATGGAATTTGATATTAAATTGGATAAAAGTTAAGAATAGAATTAAAATTACAATTCAGATTATAATTAAAATGGTTATTAAGGTAGTTGTAATCAATATTACAAATTCCATTTAAGCCTTGTGCCTGCTACATATCATATGTGTGTTGCTTGTTCTTCCACTCTGGTGGTGATATTGTGCTCTGGGGTATCTGCTTTCTGGGATCTTTATTCAGACCATATGCCATGTTGGTTTCTTTACCTGTATTCTCCAAGTATAATTAGAATGGTCAAGCCAAAAGGGATGAGATGCGTAGGGCATATCGCACGAATGGGGTTTGCAGGGGAATGCATATAGGGTGGGAAAGACAGAAGGAAAAAGACCACTAGGAAGACCAAGACCTAGGTTGGTGGAGAGAAATAAGATGTAAGATTTGAGGCTTTCACGGCGGTGACTATGAAGAAAGCAGTCTTCTGGGATTTGGCACCGTGTATNCACAACATATTAGCCATGACTCTTGACTCCTTTCAGTCAGCAGGTGACAGCTAAAGTTCTGGCTAACATGCCGACAGTAAGAGAGTCAGACAATTTGGCCCTTTGAGAGAAAGAGGCCGTATGACAAGACAGCATCTGAAGTGTTCAAAGCAGTATCCTGATTTGGAGTTCATGATTAATTTGCACTGAATTGGACCATATTACATATAAATCACTCACAGTAAGAAAATAAATGTTACACAATCTAATGCTTGAACATATACATTTCTTCCATCTGTAGTAGAATTTTTTGGATCCATATTGAGGATGTGATATCTAGTGCTTTGTCTTGTGTAATGTTCGTTGACAATTTAACAGAAAGAATCTTTTTTTATATAACTTGTGTTGGTATTGTTTACACATTAAACATACTTTAATTATAATATTTACTTTTTATCTGGAAGAATCTGAGGATATCATCTGACTGTTTATCGCATACACACATTTAGTCTTGAAGGAAAATTACAAGGGATATCTGTAAAGTAAAGAGTTCACCGGCCACGGTCATGGCAATGTCATACTCGCAGTATGTGTTTAAAATTGCCTTGTCAATTCAGAATCCCTCCAAATGTGAGGTTCATGCAATAATTCAATTTCTTCACCCGAAAGGAGAAACTGCTGCTGAAATTCATTGCCAGCTTGTTTCTATCTATGGTGAAGATGTTATGAACAGGCAAAATGTGGCAAAATTGTATAATGAATTTGAAGTGGGAAGAAGTGATGTTCAGGATGAAATAAGGAGTGGACAGCCACCCATTGTCACTGATAAAATCCAAAAAATTAATGAAAACATTTGTGCTGACAGACTTTGAACCATTGAAGAACTTCATAAATTATGTCTAAAAGTGTCAAGGACTGTTCTCCATGAAATTGTTACAAAAAAATTGGGCTGTCGGAAACTGTGTGTGCGTTGGGTGTCGAAAATGTTGACAGACGATCACAAGAAAAATTGAGCGGCTGAGGTGCAGGCATTCCTTGCGCATTACAAGAATCAAGGTGATGACTTTCTGGACTGTATTATGATGGATGATGAAACTTGGGTAAACCATCACATGCCTGAGATTAAGTGACAGTCAATGCAATGGCACCACCACACACTCACCAAAAGCAAAAAAATTCAAAACACCATAAAACCGAAAAGTCATGGCAACCATATTCTGGGACAAGAAGGAGCCACTTCTTGTCAATTTCTTTCCTTGAGGCCACACCATCAGTGATGCTGCCTTCTGTCAGATGCTGAAAACACTGTGTTGGGCTATTCAAAACAAGCAGAGAGGAATACTGACATGAGGAGTCTGCTTACTGCACAGTAACACCTGTCCGCACACTGCTCATGCCATGCAGGAGTTGTTGCAGTCTGTCAGGTGGGAAGTATTGGCCGATCCACCACACAGCTCAGACCTGCCACCAAGTGACTGTTAGTTGTTTTGTGAATTGAAGGAAAGTTTGGCTGGAAAGACTTTTTTTTGGATGATGATGATGAGCTTCAAGACATGATGGTGACATGGCTAACAGATCAGGTGGGAGATTTCTATGATGCTGTAATACAAAAAATTGTTCCCCAGGCCAACCAAGTGCATGGTGATCCATGGTGACTATATTGGAAAGTAAATAAAGGTGTGTTGTAAAAGTGCTACAAGTGAATCCAAAAAAAAAAAAATGCTTTACAAATCTTTTCTGGTCTTTGTATCTTTACTTTCAAATAACTTTCTTATTTCTTTCATATCTTCATTCCTGATGCCCTATCATCCTTTCCTTATCCTTTTTGTACCATCTTCTTCTTTCTTCCTTTCTCATCTCTTGTATTTGGCTGTCATCACAATTCCTTTCCCTCTTCCTTCCATCCATCCTCTCCTTTACCTTTATGCTTTGTTCTATGTCATTTCATGGTTCTCTTCAATGATCAAGGTATGAAAGTACGATCTTGTGTTATTGGATGATCCCTCAAGGTCTTTTGTCAGGCACTTCGAGTAACTGTGTCCCTTAAGCGTGCAAATGAAGACAACCATCTTTCATGCAGAATGTACTGGATGAACACATGCATATACACCCGAAGTAATTTCTGTGCTTTACATGCATTAATAACCACTTCATTTGCCATGTGCCATACTTGCATTTATATCACACATACTTACGACTTGGTAGAATACCTCTGTGTTTATGGCATGCCATTTCATAGCTCTATTTTTAATTCTGCAAGATTACTTCGTTTCCATTGTCACAAGAAGGAGAGTTTTTACACACTTTTGTTTCTATTAAAGTAGCATAGTACCTATTGACTGTGGGAGATCTTAGGTTCTTGCACCTTTGGATCTAAGAAAGTACGCAGCATTGTCTCCCAGAAGATCATAATCATAGTGAACTAGTACTGTATATTTCCAGTTATCTGTGCATGGATTGTCTAGTCTGTGGTTTATCCATGCATCTTTTTAGGTACATTTGCAATGTGTAAAGTGCCTGTTAAGTTTGATCACTCTGCCATCTGTGTTTGTACACAGGAAACAACTAAAGAACTACTGGATAGATTTTCATGAAATTTGATATGTGATTTTATGAAAAGTTCTTATGTCATTTGAGTTTTCATTTAAGTTGGACGATTTCAATGACCACTTTACTGGTATATGAAGATCTACATGCATATCCATGTCAAGAGCTCACTGTGCTAAGTACGTATTGAGTGAAAAACATTTTGAACGGAAGTTACAGAGTAAAATGAAGAAGCCGATACAGGAGTGGGAGCAGCTGCTATATGTTCAATACATTTTCCATGAGTCTTACAGTTTTCTGATATAATTAAATCATATGCTTCCAAGTTTCTGTATTGAGTAACACCATGGTGTCCCATTTTGCCCCAGAGGTGGTCATTGGATTATCCATATTTCTTCAATTATTCATTTCCTTTCACCATGCATTAGTGTCAGTAATTGGGAGTATACTCTACTTTGATAGCCAGGATAGCACAGTGGATATAGTGACTGGCTACAGGCTGGATGGCCAAGGGGGTCAGAGTTTGAGTCCCAATAGGGTCAACAATTTTGTCCTATCAACATCTTGCAGACCAGTTCTGGTGCCCACCCAGCCTCCTATATAATGGATACCGTGGGTTCTTTCCCGAGGGTAAAGTGGCTGGGACATGAAGCTCACCACTCACCTCCAACTACTGCTAGGGTCTAGAAAATAAGGATCTCTGCATCCACTCCACAAGGACAAGGACAAATTTACCTTTCTCTACTTTGACAGTATTGGTGTTTATTTCTTTCTTTCCCTCCCTCTCTCCAAAAGTTTAGAAATTTAAAATGCTCAAAATTTTCTGTATATTGAATTTGATATATGTATTTTCTTTTCAGCAAGGCATCTGAACTTTTACAGGGAACGCCTTGATCGGGCACAAGAAATTTTTTTCTTTGTTACTTCAGTGTTGAAACTGCTACAGGAAGATGGCTGTCTTTCTCCAATGGCCCAGAAGGGATTTTTTGTACTTTTTGGTTTGCATTTTGACCTGGGTCATATGGAGATGCCGAATAGCAGACCCAATGGTATGCACATGCACAAGTCTTATACTTTGTTCGTGATATGTACTTTGTAAGTATGAGTCTGTTCATCTCTCTTAGAGTTGTTGGAAGACTCAAATAGAAATGCTGTGATGAATTCGAAACTGTACCAAAATAGAAAACATTGTATATTATACCTCACTGAACATAAAATGCAGACGAGCATTCACTTAACACTTTGCTGTTCTCATTACATGCTTCAGTCCCGTTGACCATGTTCTGAGAGACAAATGAAGAGTTTTACTCTGTTGCAGCTGATGGCATTTTCAGTTTTTATATGTCACTTTAATTGTACTGATACACACATTCTTTAAGAAAGCTGTACAGAAGAAGTTTGGATGTTAGATCTGGGATGTTACATTTCGTTTGTTTTGACCCATGATAGAGGTCATGTATGAGAGGCATTTCACAGATAATGATGTGGCCAAAAAAATAATTGCAAGACTGGCTCTGACATGAAGACAGTGAAGTCTTTACTGCTAGAATACAGAATGTAGTAAAAAGATGAGACAAGTGCATAACTGTTGATGGAGCGTGTTTTCAAAAATAATGAAAGTTTCGTGATTTTTCATTGAACCATTTTTTAGGCAACAACATTTATGTCGTTGCTTACTGAATTACCTTTGTAGGTACTTTTTACATTGATTTTGTTTTATAAATATTATATATTTCTGTAATATGAACCTCTTATTTCACAGCCAATGGACAGAAAATTTTTGAACAGATGCTAAAACTTACTGCAGTATATTATGTAGCATCATGTCTTATTGGGGACACTTGGCGTTGCGAGATAGCTGGACAGGTAAGTTAAAAGTGATGTGGCTTCTGTGCTTAGTTCAGCACCTCATCATGAAGACATGTGGGAATGATATATAGCCTCACACATTCATAATATTGGCACTAGATGAAGATTAGTGGCCAGTCTCATGCTCCATTCGCTTTACTCCTTGGGACAGAGCCCCTGGTGTCTATTGGTTAGGAGGCTCTGAGAGCTCCAGAGCCTTGCTGGACTTGGTGACAAAGGGAGACATCTCTGCTCCGGCCAGGCGTTGGACCTCAGTATATAGGTACAATGTTAATTTCAAATTTTCTTATAATAGTTTAGGGGTCTGTTTATTTTTAGCTTATACCCATATCTAGGATGATGGGCGACTCTATATCAGAAATTCTGGGTCTCATTCTTTGGGACAGTTTCAGTCAGAAATGTGTGAACACTGGTCTGATTTCCATTTGTTATGAAACTGTGGATATATAAAATCAGAGATGATTTGAACAGACAGCTTCATTAAAAAGATTAATGTACAGTTTAATTAGTAAATGTTAAAAATGGCCGCCTTCAGTTGGGATGCACGTTTTGGCCTATTTGATCATGGAATGTTTAACCTAAAAAGAGCATCAGGGTCAGTTGTGCACTGAAAATTAAATTAAGTATATCCTGTCATCTCTTCACTTTGCCTTCATACACCATGCTTTTCATGTTACCCCACACATGGAAATCTAAGAGAGTGGGATTCAGTGACTAATGGCCATTTTTGTGAACTGTGGTCAGTCAGTCAGTCAGTCAGTCAGGGGAATTGTCAGTAAGGTACTGCCTTGTGTCTTCTGCAGTACAGGGAACTCTTTCATGCTGGAGCTGTATGTGTAATGGTATTTCCAGAGGAATACCCTCTTTGAAGTCAGGCAGTTCATTTTACAAAATATCAGCATAATTATCACTGATTTGACTTTCCTGGTAAGATGTATTGTTCAGTGAGATGTTCGCCAGTGATAATACATGTATTTACTGAAAATTGTTGTTACACATTACTTGCTACTGTTTGTCATGTATTTGCTTGAGCCCACAAATTGACGTTTCTGGTATTATTGACTCCAGAGCATGTAAAACTGTCTCTCAGTGAATAAAATGAAGGGTTGCAAGTGGAAGTATACATCAGATTAACAACAGAATTTTCATCCATGTTCCCAGGTTCAAGATTTTGAATATCCTGGATTGTGGTATTCACTCAGTCCATCTTTGTATAATATTTGCCAGATATCATAGGTGGGACATACAGATGAACAGAACTACTTTGAATACTAACATATGTGCTGAGCTGTACCTTTTGACTCTTTTCTTCACCCTCCACATTTTGCTGTACTACACATTCAACAGACATGCTCAGAAATGAGCCATTTTCACATAAATGGTGATCTTGCATTCATCACTGTTGAAATCATTGTCAGTATTCAACTGTAGCATTCGTGTTGCCATTGCAGGAACCATATACAAAGTGCATGTTCAGAATACTTCATTTTAAGTCAACAGTTTTTTATAGGTAGTAGGGTGGGACTAAGTCCCTTGTACTGCAGCCACTTCTGGCCTATTGTACCAGCCCCAGATGATAGGTGAGGGTGATTGTGGAACAATTGGCAGGGGAAACCAAAGTACTTGGAGAAAACCTGCCCCAGCGCCACTTTGTCCACCACAAATCCCACTTGACCAGACCCGTGATCAAACCTGGGCTGCCGCGGTGGGAAGCCAGGAACTAACCGTTTGAGCTATGGCATGGCCTAAGTCATAACAGTTACATCTAATAATGATATAACATCTTCATGCAATCCAGGCTTTGTTATGATCAGTTATGGCTGAAAATTGGAATTGCCCAGCAGATTCAGGTGGTGGTCTTTCACACTGAATTAAGCAAAATCTCTGGAAAGGTTTATCTGATACAAGAAAATGTCCTTTATTGCCTTATGCAGACTCAATTTATTATGGATCATTATGGCTGAAAAATGGAATTGACTGACAGTCAAGGTATCCCATGTCAGATTAAGAAAATCTATCCAGTGTTATCAGGCACTAGTACCATTAGAGCCCCTGAGAGATTTTTGCTGGTGTAGGGAAATTCTCTCACCCCTCACAGATCCCCACATAAGCTGGAATGGCTGTCTTATAGTTGTGTTACTCTGTATCCCAAGGGCACTGTTCACCACACTGCTCCCTTACTGCTGTGCAACCTTACCTTAGGGCACCACCCCTCTTAACAGTCAGTCCTTCCTTTCTGCACCCAGGCAGTCCAGCCTGCAGCTTCTGGGGACTGCCACAGAGAGGCAAGTGGGATGACTTGGTCCCCATTCTGTCAGGTAGAAACCTGCGTCCCTTCAATTCTGTCAGGAAATCTGATGGTGGATGCCTTATTGTATGCATATGTCTCATTGTCATTTTATCAGTCCCCATCTACTGGATGAGGAGACATGTAAGCGTGCTTGTATTTTTCTTGAAATGAGGTTCCATTGTGCACTACAAGAGTATGTATATTCCTGCTTGAACTTTAGCCTGCAGCTTCATGTGTAGTGGAGAGAGTCTGAGAAGGACCTCATTAGCAGCTATTGGAGTTATCCTCATGGCTCCAGGAATGCCCAAGCAGCCTAGTCTTCGCAGCTCTGCTTTTATGCTTTGGCCACAACAGTGACAACTTAGGTGATGACATGTCTTACCACAGTGATCTATCCATAGTTCAAGTCCCAAGTTTTCCCAAATGTGCTTGTGCAGGTCTGAAAAGGTCTGTAAAGCCTTGTTTGTTACCTTATTCATGTGCTTCTTCGAAGTCAGCTTTTTTCTAAAGTTAGAAGTACTGTGGTGTGTAAGGCCGCTGCTATACAATGATCGCTAGATGGGTAGATATATAAGAGCTGTTGCTGGGCAACAGCTCAGTAAACACGTTCCCATTGCTAGGAAACAGATTCTTAATAATGCAACAGTTGGACTGTAACAGTGGAAATGGTGTGTCTGCATCTTCCATGCTGAGATGTTATAAGCAAGGGACAAAGTCAGAGAGTTAATTCAGTTGCAGGATATCTGCTGGACAGCAACAATGTGAGCACAGAAGCTGAAGAATCTTCTCTGTTAAGATTCATTACCAGGAAACAACTAGTGAAAGCAAACTGAGAAGACTTATCATGTGCTCTTGTGATTGTAGAATATGTGGATTAGTGATAAAATTATGATTACTTGTAGTTATGAGTTGTGTGTATAAGTAGCCAGTAAATCTATTTACCATTCCAGACCCCATCTATAGTCACACCCCTTCATGTGATAGAACATTTATCAATATTTGGAACAGTTATTGTCTCCCCATCTGTAGCCACTTGTTCTCTTCAAGTCAGATCTTGTCCATTTGTTACGTCATATCACTCTTCTCCCACTACACTCACTTTAGGTTTCCTGTTCTCTTTCTTCTCTGAGTTAAAGTGAAAAGTGAGTGACTGGCTCATGATTCACTTGTCTGTCCTCACTACCTGCCACTGAACTTGACTGATTTGCACATTTGCATTACACTGCCACTGAACTTGACTGAGGTCAGCTGGCTCAGGAGCTGTATAGGTATGTCATCCTTGGGAAATTTCTCGTGTCTGCTCGAGTGACGACAGCCTTCCATGTCCTGAGCAGTCACTGGAACAATCAAGAAGATGGGGAGTGTCACTGTTTCAGTTGAATGAGAGCTATGCCAGCTCCAGTGAAGGTACTTCATTATGCAACTAAATTGTTCTGCTGAAGAAAGTTGGTTCCTTAAATGCCCATTTTAATGACAGCAGTGCTGGATGATGCCTAGAATTGATTGTAACACTTCTGATACATTTTTGAGGGACTTTTCAATAAATTGGATTTCAGTATATCTGCATATCTGACTGTATAATAATTACCCCTGTTGAGTCCCCATAGAAGTTTGTCCACAGTCAGGCTCCAGAGCAGGTGTGATATCACACATCCCTGGGGGCAGTCCCCACCCATGGACTCTCTTGGGATTTCTCCTGATAGTGTCATACTGTTCTTGCCTTCTAGCCTAGAATAGATCCACCTACAAATGGTAGCAGGCTGTATTCTTGCTTCAAAAGTGGTCCTGTCAGAAGGCCCTAAGGCTATTTCCTTGTGCTCAGATGTCCATTCAGTGAAAGGTCCACATTATGAAGCGCAGTTTCAGTGGATTTTCTAGTTTGGCAGGCAAATTGGTTTCAGTGTAGAGGATGTTTCTTTTTAATACTCCAACCCTGATGTGCCTATCCACAAACTTTTCTATCAACTTCTGTAAGGAGTGATGAAAGGCTGATACAGTATGCCCTGGCATCAGTATAATAGGTATCCTTGGCTTCAGTATAGATGTTGCTTTTGCCCCTGTAGAGGCTTTAGGAATACATCCATATGTCAGACAGTTTCTAAATATGTAGCGCAGCTGAGAAACCATGTGCCGGAGGTAAGAGTTATTGATTGTCAGGCAGTGTAACAGTGCTAACCTTGTTAGTCATCTGTTTTTGCCATGACCTTCATGAATCTGACACTGCCTGGTACACAGCACATCTAGAAGTACCTCCTCCATGAGGACCCTCTTAGCTTTCATTCTCCTAGGTGTCCCAGTGTTCTGTCCTTGTGAGTATATTATGCAGCCTTCTTGTTGTCTCCCTCAGCCCACTCAATTTTTTATTTCCTAAAGGTACACTCCTTGCAAATTATTATTCACATATTCCAAAAAAGAAAATGCCAACAAATAAAATTGACATAAAGCACATAAACTGCAGATGATATTAAATCTTGAGGAAATGGTCCTGAATGAACAGATCTGCTTGTTGCAACTGGTTAGCCACATTTATGGCTTGCAGATGGTGAATGTTTCATGGTATAGTCTCCAAGATTTACCTCCTGGTCTTTAGACAGTTCCCAGTGGCTTCTTTTTGGATTTCAAAAAGTAACCTAGTTATTGCTGTGTCATTTGTGTTTGTTAGTAATAATAACTGACATATAAGTCTATATGAAGTCATTTTGACTGACCATTCTTAGTAATAATAACTGACACATAAGTCTATATGAAGTCATTTTGACTGGCCATTCTCTTGCATCCTGCCCTAAGTTTAAGAATGATTGGAGATTCACCTCCACTCCTTGTATCCATTTTTATTTTGTGCCCGTCTCAAGGAATGAATAGTAACCATTTCATCTAAGGTATACTGGATAATTCACACATCTTTTGTTCTCCAGAATGCTTTTGCACAACTGCAGCGAAATGAAACACTCGCCATTATGGCTGATATTGGAGCAAGGCTCAACGTATTATTGCATATGGACTTAGAGACTGTTGTGTGTCCCCCAGCTCAGTATTTTAAGGATGCTGCAGCAGAATTACGGAAACACTCAACAGACAGTTCCTTGAGCATTGAAGAAGCAATGCTGTTACTGAAATCCCTTGAAAAAGAAGCCACCAAGAAAATTGATGTTAGCACTGCTGAAGCCCTGACATGTAAGTTATTACCCTTTTATCCGGGGGTATATATGGCATTTCAGTGTCAGATACCGAACATAGCGAAGCAGATGGGTAGTTTTTCTGCTTGGTATTTGAGAATTCCCTAGTTCAAATGTTGGTCCAGAGACTGGCTATCAGAGAAAACAAAATGACAGTGATACATTTTTAAAATAAGTATTTAAAGCAGTTTGCAGACCAGGAGCAGTCCGGTTCCTAAACATATCTGGTGGGAAGAAGAGTAGTAAAATCTTGACCACAAGTAATGTGAGAGAGAGTAAAAGTCCTGTTGGAAGCAATAGAATCAGAGTTTACATTAAACTGCACTGTAGTTCAAGTAACAAGGCTGTGCAACAGGAGACTGACTAATTGTGCCTTTTCTTTTTATTGCTAGTGGGGTGGGACTAAGTCCCTTGTACTGCGGCCACTTCTGGCCTATTGTACCAGCCCCAGATGATAGGTGAGGCTGATTTTGGAGCAATTGGTGGAATGAAGATTGGCAGGGGAAACCGAAGTACTCGGAGAATACCTGCCCCAGCACCACTTTGTCCACCACATATCCCACTTGACCAGACCCGGGATTGAAATAAGGCCACCGTGGTGGGAAGCCAGCGACTAACCGCTTGAGCTATGGCGCAGCCTAATTGTGCCTTTGTTTGTATACGTATATTTCCATCTCAAATGCAGCTTATTTTCTTGTTCTACTTCTCTATCACTACATGTTTCAGCTGTACACGACCCTTGTGCGGTACACATCTTTGTTGGCAAACCTGACCCATTGTATGTTAATATTATACAGTAGAACTTGGTTATAACGTCATCAAAGGGACCTAAAAATAGTGTCGTTATAAACGAATGTCGTTGTAACTGAAATGGGCACTTCCACAGTAGCCTTATGTTAGTCACGTAAAAATCTACCAAAAACCGAGTTAAAATGTTGCATTTTTTAGTGAAATACGTAGTTAAGTACAGACTAACGTAACATTAACGTGGAATTGCCCAAATGTGTAATATCAAAGACATATTACAGCGCTTTTCACTGACAATACACACAATATTTCACGAATCACTTTAACTTTCTCTTCAATGCTTAAAACTTTCCTTTTCATTGCCATGT
>NW_019739958.1:193281-212754 GCF_002891405.2 Cryptotermes secundus
GATTTTGTTTTTAATTAAAAATATTTTTAAAAATTTAGATTAAAATTAAAAAAAAGTACAGTTAAAACTTCTTAAATGTTATTTTTCATTGTAGTCACCAGCTATTGAAATATATTTATCTGAGAGTACATTTGCAGCTGTAGGATCTCGTTTTGCTACATTCTTTTGTCATGGTGTGGGTGTTTTCTGTAATGTGTAAATGTGTTGTGCTTTTGTTGTTATTACTTTTATGAGTTTTGATAGATGTTTGCCATTGTGCTTATGCAGCTCATATAGATGTCAATGTAATACTATGACATGCGTGTTATCTGCAGTATGTAAGAATTATATATTATTTGTTATGTTTATTGTTTGTGTATGTTAGTTTACTTTTTATACTCCTTGTATATTGGAGCCTTTGAGCCTAGGTCTCCTGGATGTGGGGCAGAAGTTCTGCCCACTCAGCTCTGCTGTTTAGTGTGTGTTCTGTATTGCTTTATTAATTCAAGTGGTCTGAGGTGTTGTTGGTCTCCTTTATTGGCACTGGACTGAACACAGCTGGATGTAAATGTGCATGTGTTTGACTTGTTTCAGCTGTAAAAGTTCCCTATTTGGAAGAGATGCCGAGACTGTCAGATTACATTAATTGGCTCAGATATCTGGAGAACAAGCGAATACAGTTACTTCAGCTGGTGTCTGACCAACAGTTTGTATTAACACAATCGTTTGCCAAGAAAAATATCACAATGCCAGTCGAACTCTTTCCACAGTATGATATACTGGAGCACAGGTACTACCATAAGGACAAATAAATGAGGCTCAGGAAATTTATTGCAGTTCCGCAGCAAACCCCATTATTTACAATAATCTTTAATCATAGCTTGTGTTTGTACACATATAGGACATGATATTGAATCAAAAGTTTCACTATAAAATTAGGGATGCCACCTGTGTCTTCCATCCATTCCCATTTACATAGTGCCATATGCCTCTTTTGTGCATGCCTAATCCTATATATACTTGATCCACTGTGGGAACAGGGGTTCATCATTGTCACATAATAACTAGGAAGCTACTACATCATATTGTGACGCGTTACCTTACGTCCATCACTGCGACAACCGCTACAATTGGAACGGACACTTCCACGACAATGAATATGTGGAAATTGTGGAGTTCCCGCAGCGACATATCATAGCAACGGATTGTCATTGAGTAACAACAGAGGAGATGAACATGTTACCGGCGTAATCTATAAGGAACGTTCCCATAACAACAGACTGCCTGAACAGTGGTAACAGAACCGCAAGAAATGATGTCTGGTATCCGGTCCGCATAACCCCTATATAAGCAGAGCCAGAGATGACATTGAGTATTGAGGATGAGACAGTCTTGGGATAGCCGCTGCCAGAGACATTTGAGATCCAACCACGGCCAAGGATAGTTGAGACGTCGCATTAGAGTATCGGGCCAGAAGTCAGGCGATACTGCAAGTGATAATAGTTGTAAGGTGTGTAAGAGCGAGGATCCAATAAAAGATTCACTGAATCCAAGACCCACGTGAAGTTATTTGTCGCGTGACATACCCAACACGTGACACTATTTTAAATGCATTTCTGGCATTCATATGACAATGTAAAATCAAGAAAATATTGAAATGGGACTTCTGTAGGCTTGCCTGTGCAAGTTATGGTGTACCCTAATCATACTTCATGCACACATGCACGTGGACAGGCTAGCCATCCTTTTTGTGTTGGCCAATGGATTGTGTAAGGATGAGTGGGTCAGTGGTTGCAGCCTCTCTATGGGATGGAGGAAGGCAGGATACAGACTGTAATTAAGTCCCTGAATAACCCATACTTTTCCTGTGTTCCATGTCTCACTTGAACTGTAGGTTCTGTTGAGAATGCCCAGGACTAAATACAGACAGTACATTTATGCTTACATACATACATACATACTTTGGCGTGCAGACCTGTTTCAAGCAACAACTGTTGCTAGATAATGGCTCTGTAAATAATGGCCCACAGCAGGTATGCATGCAACAATAGAAGACCTGTTGGAAGTAGTGTTCTCTGTGTGGTTCATGCCAAGGCTCTGTAATGAGGGCCATCTGCCGTGAGAAGAGAATCTTGAGACAGCAGTGAGAAGAGTAGGAGGTTGGTGTGAGACGGCTGCCAGCCCAGAAGTAGAGTAGTTTGGTTTGGTTTGGTTTAGTTAGGTTAGGTTAACATCTACTGTAGGGAAACCATTACCAGAAAACTGGTGAAGACTCAGCAGGGTGAGATGAATTGTGCGCTGTAGTGAATTAGCAGTAGCGCCACAGTGACTTGTAGTTATATGAGTTATATGTATAAGTGTTCAGTTAATCCTATTACCAGTCCAGACTCCATCCATAGTTATAGTCCATAAAATTGTTATGATATATATACTAGGCATGCCAAGTATGAGATGACTCTGAACATAAGATTAGTCCTTCTTAAAATACTTACGTTTCAGAAACATGTATTTTTATCGATAATTTGTGAAGTTTCCAATTTCACTAAGGGTATGCATTCTGGAGTTGCACAAGAGCCATTTTCATGAGCACTCCCAAGAAAATGTTCTGTTCTTCCATGGTGACATCTTTGTAAGAATTCCAGACAGAGTATGTTGGAACAAGTGGCATATTTTGTATTCTGTCTGGCATACCTTTATGTTTTATTCAAAATTTCTTCAAGTGGTTCATGTGTACAATGTATAAGGAAAATGTTCAGAATTTAGAATGCGTTGTTAGGTAATTTATCTGGTCAGAATTCTCTTGTCTACTTGTTACGGCTGTCTTTCTACTCCATGCTGCTGCTGTCACTTCTCCATATCTGTGTTCAGTTTCATGAAACATTACTAACATCAATGTCACTGACACATTTATCCAAAAATATTCTTACAAAGGTTAATTAATTCTGTCTAGTGTGACTGATGGTTTTTCCTTTTTAATCTTTTATCCTTTACATGTTTCAGTCCTATAGACCATCATCAGAAGGATATCAGTACAATTATAAACCACTATTACAATATGTTTTTTTTAATATTAATATGTACATACAATGTATAAATCTAATGTTTTTAACAACTAGAGCGGCTTGTACCAACTGTACAGTATTAGAACAGTATCAGAACACAGTGTGCCTCGAACATCAACAAAACGACACTGAAGAAATCTATTCTCCAAACAATGGAACCGCGGGGCAGTGGACGCTTGGCTTCCTTCGGGGAGAGGAAATAGAAGGGACATGAACCAGTTTGGTTGAAAAAAAAATTAACATTTTTAAACATACTAACTGTAATAAATATTCTAATGTGTTGGTAAGGGCCACTGTAGTTGTTAAAAAACATTAGATTATACATTGTATTATGATGACAATATGTACATATTAATATTCAAAAGACATATTGTAATAGTGGTTTCTAATTTTCTGATGATGATCTATAGGACCAAAACATGTAAAGGATGAAGATAAAAAAGAAAAAAAAAACATCAGTCACACTGGACAGAATTAATTAACCTTTGTAATATTGTTAGTGTGACGGACCATAATGAAACAAAAAATGTTCTATTTCTTCACCTGAAAACTGGTTCAGAAAGTGTGAAGACCACTTGTAGATGCCATCTTTGTTCTATGTTCTTTATACATGATGGAATAAAACAGTTTCCTGTGGTTCTGAACAGGCATTTGAACACTGAACTCCATCTGTCAGCTATATAGAATATTAACTGTAAGTCCTGTAGCTCAGGCTGTGTAAGCTTCATCATTGTGAGCCACCATAAGCTTGAAATGGTTATGGTGTACTGAGTGCCCCATACGACCAGAACGGGCAGAATATTGTCATGTGTATGAGTTAACTATAGATGGGGTTTGGATTGGTAATTCATTTTATTGAAGACTTAACAGATTGTAACTACAAGTAACTAGAGTGCTGTCACTAATTCATGCACTCAGGAGTTCACTGTAGCACATACTAGGTCTTCTCAGTCTGCTATGTCTTCACCAGTTGTTGCCCCATAATGGCTTCCAATGGTAGATATTACTCTTAGTCTGGGTTCCTGATCTGTCCCCATGCCTCAGCTACCAGCTTCTAACCGCAGCAGCTCAGAATGATTGAACTCTGACTGACTGGTCACTAACCAACTGACTTCACTCCACTGCACTCATTAACTGAACTGAGCTTGGTCTCTCATGTGATATAGCCTCAGAGTGGACCACATAGAAGACACTGCTTCCAACAATACTTCCACTGTTGGGCATGGGCCACTGCCTAGCAATGGGTCTATATGCCACAATATTGTCATGTGTAGGGTGGTACGCATGATGAAATGACGAGTTCTAGTTCGGATGATTGGATTTATTGGCACTTTGGTTACAATCTCTCTTACTCACACTTAAACATAGGAAATACATCCCCATCGCTGATTTACACACTTTCCATTTCACTGTTACACACGCACTAGGATTCTCCATCTTCACTAGTCGTCTCCTGGCAATGGACCTCGACACAGAAACTATCACAATCTCACTAAGTCACACACTCCAATTATTACACATAATTAAAGTCTTCAAATCATACGCTCTGTTCTCGTCCTATTACTCTCAAATGCTGAACCTTCCTGGACTCTCCACTTTGACACTCTCATTTAAAAACTGAAACCTTTTGTATTTGTAACTGCTGTTACATAGCCTCCACACTGACCATGCAGAAAAAACAGGTCTCTGTTGTTTGAAACATGTTTACTGAAGCATTGCATAGTAACAGTCGCAGCATGGACCCCATAGAAAGCCATAACTTGATAGCTATCTTACCAGCCCATTGGAACACTGATTGTTACGAGCTATAAACATTTGTCCTATTGTTGAGTGTGCTTACACGAGGATTCATTTATTGCACTGTTGCCTAGTTATACACATTACAATTTGAATGGTGCACCCATTGCACCTGTAGATGGTAAAGGGTTAACAGTCTTTATGACTTCATCCAGAACAATCCTTGAACAGATTTTTAATGTAATAACCTTCATATACTCATCATGTAGGATCAATTCTCAGTTTCCAGTTTGTGCTGTATACTTCTTTACTTAATAGACTTGAAAGAATTTTGACGATGGTATATGCTGTACAGAACTATTAGGCTTATTTTGTACTCTATCCATCGTCTGGTATATATAAGACAAAAAAGCACAACTTTTGGAGACTGGATCTGTCTCCGTCCTCAGGTGGATGGGGCAGGATAGACCTACTCAGTTGGGCCTGTTACAAAGAGCTAGTCTTGGAGTTGGTCCAGTGATTGAGACTAGCTCTTTCTAATGGGCCCAACTGAGTAGGGCTATCTTACCCCACCCACCTGAGGACGGAGACAGATCCAGTCTCCAAAAGTTGTGCTTTTTTGTCTTATATATACCAGACAATGGATAGAGTCCAAAATAGGCCTAATAGTTCTGTATTTCTTTACTTGTTTACATGCTTTGATCTTATGAATACAGTTTGTTCTTGTACGCTGTGCTGTCAGAGCTGCCTTCGATACTAACACCTCCCAAGGCTAGAGTGTACTAATTGGTGTGTGTTGTATGTGAAAATATTTCATTGCACAAAGAAAATATGTGGATAAAAGAAAATGAATTCATGGAGACTAGAAGGAAACGCTGAGCTTTTGAAGAGAAATGGACTGAGAATTATTTTTATTTCACTCTGTGGAAACATAAGAAGAATGTTGCTATATTTGCCATTGAAAATTGAAATGTTTGTCTGTGTGTTTAGACTGGTGGAGGAAATGGCCAGTATGCAGAAATGCCTGGAACTGGGAGAACTCTATAGTTGCCAGGCATACGGTCTGTGCAGATTTCTAGCTCACCGGTTCACTTGGCTACAGCAGAGATTCGTAAAATGGAGGAAAAGGGAGCATAAATTTGAGATCCCACTGCCAGCAGTTGGTATGAGTGACCTGATACTTGGTGCCATACACATTCGTATCCGTATGTTGGCTGCTCTCATACCTCTTCGAGCCCTCTTCTATACTTACATCACCAAGTATCCAACAACTCACCCCATAAGTGAGGTATGGCAGTGGTTATATCTGGGTGTTACTCTTGACAACCATTGTCACTTGGCCCTGGTGTAACCTGTTAAAAAGTTCTGTGTTTCAAAATTTTATTAAAATATATACTGTAGACTCACAATTATCTGTATGTGATGAAGCCACTTTGCAGATTAACCATGGGAAATTTAGTTTACTTAATTTTTTGTATCATATTCACTCCACAGATGTCAGCTTTGATTGATACAATATGTCAAAGACTGGAAAATTCATGTCTAGCAGAAATGCAGACAATTGCTATGATTTCAGACTTCCATTGCCATACACCATTCTGAAGATGCTGAATTCTACTCTTTCTTAGTATTTAAATTTTAAAGAATGAAAGTTATGCAAGTGAAATTATACAAAATTCAAGTAATTATTGTTTTATAATTATTAATAAAAGTTTGGACACCTTCCTTTAAAAAAAAAGCTTATTATGACCTGAAATTCAAATTAAACAAAGTACTGCTTACTGTATTATGAACCTGTTCAAAATTTCATTAATAGAATATTCAATAATAGGGATACTACTGTAGTACAATTTATTGTGCAGTGTTATATCATGTTATGAATTTTCAGATTTTGTGTGACTGCTTTTGGATGCCCAGTGACATGCCTGTCATCAGAATTTTAGTTATTTTTACTATCATTAAGGTTATTTCTGGTTTCATGTTCAGTATCACCACAGAGCACACTTCCTGTTCCACAGTAATCTCAGTTCTATCAGCATCATTCAGTTTCATAGTTTCACTTTAGGTTGTTTTCTTCGTTGGTAAATAGTATTATAAACACTCCTTAAGAAGTATAAATGTGTGAAAAATAATTCCCTTAAAATATTTTTTTATCTAACGATAACAGATTGAGACCTGATTCAGGAGGAAATTAAGAGGCGATTGAACTCGGGTAATGCTTGCTATCTTCAGTCCAGAACCCTTTGTCTTCTTGTCTGTTGTTCAAAAACATAAAAATTAGAATATACAAAACTATAATTTTGCCTGTGGTTCTGTATGGGTGTGAAACTTGGTCTCTGACATTAAGGGAGGAACATAGACTGAGGGTGTTTGAGAACAGGGTGTTGAGGAGAATATTTGGACCGAAGAGAGATGAACTGACAGGAGGTTGGAGAAAACTGCATAATGAGGAGCTTCATAACTTGTACTCTTCTCCAAGTATAATTAGAATGATCAAGTCAAGGAGGATGAGGTGGGGAGGTCATGTAGCAGGAATGGGGGAGACTAGGAATGCGTATAGGATATTGGTGGGAAAGTCAGAAGGAAGACCAAGGCATAGGTGGGTGGGCAATTTTAGAATGGATCTTAGAGAGATAGGATGGGATGGTATGGATTGGATAGATCTAGCTCAGGACAGGGACCAGTGGAGGGCTCTTGTGAACACAGTAATGAACCTTCGGGTTCCATAAAATGCTGGGAAATTCTTGAGTAGCTGCAGAATTAGTGGCGCCTCCAGAAGGCTCAGCTCTATGAGTAAGTAAATAAGTTCAGGTAAAATTCTAGCAGATGGAACATGTCATCTGAAATAACATTTTTTGTAAAGGTTTAATTTTTTTGACCCAGGCATCACAGGAACCTGCATGGATTTGACATTTTTGACACTAAGACCTTGGAAAATTCAGATTACAGTCTTCCGGTATGTGACAACATATAAGGTGGTGGATGGGTGCGTACCTACCAGACTATGTGGCATCACATCCTGGATGATCATGATCTTTGTCTTCTCTCTGTTTAAAATGGATGTATGGTTTCAGATGACGATCGATATGTTTTGTGAGTGGACAACCATAGTCCGTTTTAGGTGTGCCCTGGATATGCTTAACACTTTGGGCTCTTTTCTCAGAGACTATATTCAGGCCCTAAGACAATTGGGATGCAAGTATTTTGAGAAAATGTTGGACCACTGTTACAAAGGTGAGTGTTTGCAACTGTGGACAGTTGATCCTTTTGATAAATGATTTAGTTATTTTGGATATTAAATCATAGAAACGTACTTGGTTCATCCTGGTCCATCACACTGGTAAACACTTTGTAAACAGACCTATTATAATAATTTTTGGATGTTTTAACAAATCACTGTACATCTTAGATTTTTTTGTTCCTTGGCACTACAGCCCCATTGGGCCTAGGCCTACCTCCATGAACTTCTCCGTTCACTTCGGTTTTCCTAGATCTTAGACATACGGTAGGACTCCTTGGGCGGGTGATCAGCTCGTCACAAGGCCTCTACCTGTACACAGACACAGAAAAGCGCACACAAACATCCATGCCCTGAGTGGGATTTGAACCCACGATCCTGGCTTCCGAGCGAGCGAAGACATTGCACGCCTTAGACTGCTTGGCTACCATGACCGGCACATCTTAGATTTAATTGAAAGATGTAATATATCTATGACATTGTAATAGTAGTTTCCATATGTGTTGATAATATCCTGAAGATGGTCATTTTGACCAAAGTGTGTGTAAAGGATGAAAAATACAACTTTTATTAATCACACTGGATGGTGGTTAAAAATCTTATATACAACTACTACTATGATGGACCAGAATGAACCAGTTTAAGTTTATTGAAGCAGTTCAGGCAAGACTGGTAAATCAATATATCAACATGAAAAGGAAACTACTGAGAACCAGCACACACATATGGTTTAATCGAACATGTCAAAACAGAAACATCATACCTAAATATGCCAAAGTAACTATATAGGGCACAGATAGTGCCATAAGACAAACCCAGAAACAAGTAACTAAACTAAGAATGAATAATGAGATAAAATATTTATATGCTAAGAAACAAAACATCAACAATTATTTAATAGGATTCTGACGATGGTGTATAACACATAGAGATATTGGATTTTTGGACTCTATCCATCGTCCTGGTTTTAAGATAACTAAGAAAAGCACGACGTTTCGGAAACTGGATCTGTTTCCGTCCTCAGGTGAGGGATAACACCTATTCTATTGGGTCCCTTAGAAAGAGCTAGCCTCAATCACTGTCCAGTGATTGAGGCTAGCTCTTTCTAAGGGACCCAATAGAATAGGTGTTATCCCTCACCTGAGGACGGAAACAGATCCAGTTTCCGAAACGTCGTGCTTTTCTTAGTTATCTTAAAACCAGAACGATGGATAAAGTCCGAAAACCCAATATCTCTATCAACAATTATACAAATTAGATCCGAGAAATGGACAGTATTGGCAGACTACTTGGTTTATAATAGAAAATAACGTGAATCAAAGATTTAATGATGAAGCAAGCAAACATTATAATAAACTTAATAACAAAATTAACAACTTAACTAAATAACTAAAATACAAAGAATATATAACTAAGAGGTTGGTCTTGAAGTGAAGGCAAAGAAAACTAAGTATATTGTCACATATTAGTTACTAGACATGGATGTTTGTATTTATAATTGGATCTATTAAATACATATGACTTGTGACTACAGGTAACTGTAACACTGTCACTAATCTACACACAGTACAAATCACTACAGCACACTCATTAGCCTTGGGTAAATTGCTGCTGGCTCTTGCCAGCATGGTCATTTCTGGTACTGAGTCTGTACAACTCTGGGAGTTGTGCAGCTCCTCATTACAGCACATTCTAAGTCTTCTTGGTTTGTTATGGCTTCAATAGTCATAGCTAGTTAGCCGCTTCTAACAATGGACATTCCTCTGCTTCCATGCTCATGGCTAACCACAAACTACGAGTGGTGACTGACAGCTAACTTTCAGTTTCTGTCCTTGTTATATAGCCATGATGGACTGCATAGAAAACACCAAATCCAACGTTTTCTCTTTTCTTTTGTGTTTATTCGTTACTACAAAATTGTGTTTACTGTGTGATTGCCTCGCAGTAGCCATATCTTCTTGTTCCACTATTCCAGTTTTGAGCCATCATATCAACAAATGTTGAAAATGAGGCAGAGTTCAGATATTTTGGAGCAACAGCAGCAAATCAAAATTTGATTGATGAGGAAACTAAGAGTGCGTTAAACTTTTGTAATGCTTGCTGCCATTCAGTTCAAAACCTCGTCTTCTCATCTGCTGTCTAGAAACATAAAAATTAAAATGTACAAAACTATAATTTTACCTGTTGTTCTGTATGGTTCGGAATCTTGGTGTCTGACATTAAGGGAGGTACATGTACTGAGGGTGTTTGAGAACAGGGTGCTGAGGAGAATATTCAGGCCAAACAGGGATGAAGTGATAGAAGGCTGGAGAAGACTGCATAATGACGAACTTCATAATTTGTATGCTTTGCCAATTACAATTAGAATGATCATGTCAAGGGGGATGAGATGGGTAGGGCATGTAGTATGTTTGAGGAGAAGATGAATTCATTCAGAGTTTTGGTGGGAAAGCCAAAAGGAGAGACTATTAGGAGGACCTAGATGTAGGTGAGAAGATAATATTCAGATGGATCATAGAGAAATAGGATGGGCTGATATTGACTGGATTAATCTTGCTGTAGGATTGGGACCTGTTGCAGGCTCTTGTGAGCATGGTAATGAACCTTTGGGTTCCAAAAAATGTTGAGAAATTCTTGAGTAGCTGAGCGACTTGTGGCTTCTCAAGAAAGACTGAGCTCCATGGAATTGGTTGGCTTGGTCAGTCATTGTTTACCGTGGTCACTCTTAACAAAGAAACCTGCATACGGAACCTGCCTGCATGTAGATGCAATAAAGCATTGCCAACCTAATGAATATAAATTGCTTCATTATATGGAAACATCTCTGAAAGGGTGTAATCATTGTAATGACACAGATCATTACATTAGTATCACAAAGTTTCTCAGTTTTGTTTTCATCTTAACAATAGGAACCAGTTCTGCTATACCAAGAGACTTGTTGAGCGCATGGGACTTCCCTTCCAAAAGGTAGCATAGAGTATGATGTACCCTCAAAGATATTTTGCATAGAATTGTGTTCTTGTATTGGTTTATGTAATGATGCTTCCAATAGCTCACATTATATAGCGTCAAGTAATAGGATGATTACTGAATAGTGAATAGGAATGGGTGTGGAAGGAAATGATCATGACCTAATTTAATCTAGCATTTACCTGGGTAAACTGAGCAGAACCACAGAAAAAGTTCAGTGTGGTCTGTCTCCAGGCCATTATTTGAAAACAGGACATTTCAGATGTGAAGTGGGAATGCTAATTGTTTGACTACTTTGGTATTTGCTTACATACTGTGGAATGTAAAACAGTAAGTACAGTGGAACCTTGCTTAACAAGCATAATTCGTTCCAGAATCTTACTCATAATGTGAAACAATTTTTCCCATATAAATTAATGTAAAATACGATAATGCGTTCCATGCCAAAAAAAAAAATGTTATGTATAACGTTTATTCAAAGAAAATTATACATACATTGTTAAGGAGAGTGAATCATCTTCATCTTTTCTTCTATGCGGGATGAACCAACCTGGAATGTGAATTCGATTTGTAGAAAAAAAAAATCGAAATAATTAGTTTATTATTTATGATACATATCTAATTCTTTTTTACTAGAAGGCCATCTAGAGACATTTGTTTTTGCTGGCGCTTCAAAATTTGGTGAAAATGCGACACAGCATTATCATTAAATAAATTTGTAGCGCGCATAGCCACTGCCATATTAGGGTGATGCTTCTCAATGTACGATGCAACAGTTTCCCATGCTTTCAGCATTTCTCTTATTGTGCCAGAAGATTGTTGCTTTGCTGTTACCTCCTCCTCCTCCTCTGACAAACTCTCCAGAACTTCTTGCTGTGAAACACAATGCAACTCCAAATCGTGCAAATCGTTGATGTAGACCAATTGTATGTGCGAGCTAGATCAGCCACACTCACACCTCGTTCTCGCTTTTCACTGATTTTATGTTTCATTTCTACGGTTATTTTTATTCTCTTATGGCTGTCTTTGTAGCTTTTTCTTCAGGGACATTTTTGCAAGGGTTATTAAACTTTGCACAAAATAATCACAAATAATATGTCTGAACACAAGTTTGGAAAAATGTGTGATCACAATCGACACTAAGATTCTAGCAGAACGAGTGCTAAACACAGACTGATGTAGCAAGCGCACAATCCAGGACTTCCCCTCTCATCACTTGTAATGTGAAACGTCTCTCGTTAAGCGAGTCATTTGTTTTGCTCGTTATGCGAATTACTTATTATGAGAGGTGCTCATTAAGTGAGGTTCCACTGTAATAGTATGTCACTTCTTTATAGTCTGTTGCAGTATGATGTAATGGAGACACAATGATAGTTGCTCATCTGATCAAGAATTTCACTGTCATGGAACATGAAGGATTATAATGTTCCCAAAAGTGTGCCATTGTGCCCTGTCTTGTGCCAGTCCAATTTAGTATGCGTGCTTGTAGCCTATCGCTCTCTAAGATATCTTTTTAATATTATTATCCTGTGTCTGCTTACATATGAGTTACATGTGAGTATTAGGGTTCATGAGTTCAAATAGCAGAGAAGAGACACATTAACCCTTTTTATCCAGGATTAGCAAATTTAAATTCTTTGCTACTGTGGGCGTTGACAGCTGAATTGTTACTCAGGGTAATTGTACACTGCAACAGCTGGACCATATGTGTGCTCAGGGTAATTGTACACTGCAACAGCTGGACCATATGTGTGTACCATTGCAGTGTGACTTGTAAGCCCAAATGATATTCTGTATTTTATTATTGTACTTATTCAGACCAACTGAAGTGGAATTCTACCGTCTTGTGATTTTAATATGTGAAAGTGAAGGTAAAGTTGTGCTTTCTTAACCTTGGCCCTAGATTGAGGTGAGTGATCACCTTAGACACCTCAGCTGATTTATTGCTGGGGAAGGAACACCCATAAAGAGGCTGATTTGGTTCAGAACAAGTCTGCTTGCAGTGATGAAGAGAAAAATCTTTGCTCCTGCATAGAATCTAACCCCAGTCATCCTGGCCTTAGCTTAGTGACTATACTGACTGAGCTATCTGTAAGGATTCTGGTAGCTCCCAAGTACAGGAAAAATGTTAGCAGTTGTTCTATGCTTT
This sequence comes from Cryptotermes secundus, assembly GCF_002891405.2. Taxonomy (NCBI): domain Eukaryota; kingdom Metazoa; phylum Arthropoda; class Insecta; order Blattodea; family Kalotermitidae; genus Cryptotermes; species Cryptotermes secundus. The sequence goes on from NW_019739958.1 coordinate 206,417, forward strand.
CTACTAGGCCCACTGTTACTTCACTAAAATTGAAATGTGAAAATCTTTTACCAGTGGATTCTAAGATACCCTCACTTAGAAGAAATTGTGTATGTATGTATGTATGCAGGCAGCAGGTTGATGTAAACAGGTGATGGATACAGTCCTTATTTCTATAATACACTGTGGCCAAATTATGAACTGACATAGTTCAAAATATTCCTAGAATTTGGCAGGAGTTCATAGATGTATTTTGGAAGCACAAAGGATGATACATTATTTTTCGAAGTGGGGCTATGACTGAAATTGAATTCAGTGCTGCAGATGTTAGCATTTCATTCCCATGCTCCAAAGTGCTGTAAGTAATTGATGTGATCCCTTTTATAGTTTGGGTAGTGGCTCCATTTTGCTCAGATCCAGAAGCCACTGTGGAGTTTGGAAGTATTATTCATGCCCAGCAGATCGTGACAACTTTCACACAACTTTTCCTTATGAGCTATTACGTTGGTATTGCACACAACTGTTCATTCGCTGAAACGGATAAACCACAGAAAATGGAAGGCTTGCTTGTAAGTCCATATATGAATGTCTCCCTGCTCTGATCTTTTTGTATTGAATATCTGCCTTTATCAGAATTTACAGTATGAACTCCTTTCTTTAGACATACTGGCTTCCAGTTTTATATTGAGTTGTATAATGTGTACAGAAGTGTAACTTGCTGTCTGTTTTCCATTTCCTAATGTGGACCTAGTACAGAACACCTAAAGATAATATGAAATTCACTTAGTATTCTTGTCAGTATGTATGGTGGCCATGGCTCTTAAATCAATGTACAAGCATTGTGGCAGTGCATCAACAAACAACGAAAGGACTAACAGCTTAACAACGAACACAAACTCTTAAACCAACTATATTAAGAAGAAAAAAAAACACTGCCTGGACCTCCAAGGACAGGAATTTACCGAATCTCCCATCGATAGAAAGGGCACGAGGACATGAACCTTAGCGGTTTAAGGTTTTTAATATTTATTACTATTTTAACTCACTGCATTTTAGCTTTATTAAAATCATTATATAAAACCTTGGACAACTTTGAACATGATGTACTATGATTTATGTCATAATACTTTCCTCAGCGTGTGGTTATTTGCCTTCTGAAGATGGTCATTAATTGATCAAAACATGTAAAGGCATCATCATGTATATAAATATACATTTGAGTCACACTGGACAGTCTTGTCAAATCATTCTATAATATTGACTAGTGTGATGGACCAGAATGAATGAAGTTAAAATTTTGGTAGAGGTTTTTCAGTATGGTTTGAATCCTTATTCCCAGTCTCTATTCCTTTAAGCATGGCACTGATCTTTAATTTTTTAATTTTAGTGTTATTCCTTCTTTAAAGTTTTAGGTACTCTGTATTGTGGTACTGACAAGGAAAGCAAACATATTGCAGGCAAAGACAGGTACTTCTGCTAATGGCATGTAAATTTCCATCAGTGTCCCATGTTGTACCTGCTCTTAATTGTGTGACAGCAAAAAGTGGAACGCTTGGTATAAATCATGGGTGATCATAATGAGGAGACAGGTTCTGCAGTTTCAGATGTTGAGATGTGCATTCCAGCTATGCCATGAATTTTGAATTGCTAGTTACGAAGCATGAGGAAGAAATCAACAATTGCACTGCAGTTCAAAAATTTGTAAATGCCATCTATTCTGGTTGACCAGGCAAAATGTCATGAATGTTATTTACTTTTGATTGGTCAGGCTAAATATTATAACTGCAAGCTATTCCTGAGTGACCAGATGAAACATTATAAATGTTATAAAAGATACAACAATTCCATCCACTGTGACTGGTGAAGTTTTTCTTATTTCAATTCTTCATGCCCTTACATGTTTCGGTCCTTAGAGACCATCATCAGAGGGACATCGATACAGTTTGGAGACCACTATTACAATGGGTGTTCCGAATTTTCAGTTATACTATATACATACAATGTTGACAGTACACAAATGGATATAAAATCCAAAGTTTTCACATATATATTGATATATTAAAATTTTTTAAAACTTTTGTTATTTAAGTTAGAATTTATAAACCAAATAGGTTTGTGTCCTCTCTCTTATCACCTCTCTTGATGGGGGACAAACTTGTGCCACCTGTCTTTCTTGAGACAGCACACCACGGACAACCACAGGACGACATCAAATAACCTTCTTCTGGGATGCACATCTCTCAACATCTGACACTGCAGAACATATCTCCTCATTATGATCACCCATGATTTATACCAAGCGTTCCACTTTTTGCTGTCACACAATTAAGAGCAGGTACAACATGGGACACTGATGGAAATTTACATGCCATTAGCAGAAGTACCTGTCTTTGCCTGCAATATGTTTGCTTTCCTTGTCAGTACCACAATACAGAGTACCTAAAACTTTAAAGAAGGAATAATACCAAAATTAAAAAATTCTTGAGACAGCACGCCATGAACAACCACAGGATGACGAATGATTGGCTGAAAAGGAGGCGGTAATGCATGGCATTAGTGATGAGGGGAGGTCAGAGATACATCATGCAAGTGAAGAAGGGCTAGTGGCTGCACAGATAAAAATTGAACTGAGAATGGCTCAAAACCATGCCACCATTGGATGCAATTTTCATGTTTGACACATTTCCAATGTTACAGTTTAAAACTTGTTTTTAACAGCCAAAATTATTCTAGAAATTTATATTGGTACCTGATGAAACACAGGCAGATGATTCTAGGTTAAACACATTGTGGGGAATGTCTAACAGGATGTAAATGTTTTCTGAAGATGGGTTGCCCATGGAAGCTCTAAATTAAGGCCCTCTAGACCCTTAGCTCTAACTCATGGTTTTTTCTTTTTATGGGCCTACATTGTAGAACTTATCCTGCACCATCACATTTTTTAAGCCTTTGCATGAGCTGAACAAGAAATTTTGGTACCAGTTACTGTGTCTCCTTGATGCTGTCAGAAATATGAGTATATTCATTGGATTTGTATTGAACATCTGTCAAGTTAAGAAAAACTTATGTTTAATGACTGTTACTTTGTTTGCAATAATCATTTGTTTTCTCTGTGTAGGTATTTGTGTCAGTGGTACTGAGGCAAGTCGAAATTGATGAAAGAGCCATTCCGCAAACCTGGCCGGTGGCAAGACAAACACTAAAGAAACTTCTGCGTGATCTGTGGTCTGATTTGGTTGAAATGAGAAAGTGTATGGGCCCTTCAGTCCGTGATGCCGTGTTTCCCAAGTGGCTGGGAAACAGTTCCCCTGTCTGGAAAGAATTCTTTGTAATGTTCGTTGGTTCACACTATGGGAATATCATTCAAAAAATTGCTTTCTCAGGTATGTTCTGATTGATTCCACCTTAATAGGTATGTGGTATCATTATATAGTGGGCGGCATGAAAGAAATGGTGAATGGGAATACAGATTTGGATGAATCTCATGTAACTTGTGTAGAACAGTGTTTCTCAGTTTGTGGGACTTGTTGGTCACTCACTGGGATGTGAGGTGTGAAAATTATAACTTGTATTATTGATTAATATAATACTAAAATATGCATAATTATAAAAATTCACTTATTGGAGAAATGCTTTGTTTTTACTGTGGTGGGACTTCAGTCATTCAACAAAATGACCAGTTGAACACAAGGTGCAAAAGGTTCGGAATCTCTGGTGTAGAACATAACTGAATATGGGTATAAAGATTTATTGAATGCAGTTGATTCATCACACATAAAAATATTGTGACATGACACCTTAAAGGCGGAAAAGAAGAGATGGCAATTGCTAGGTGATGGCAGATAAAAAAGTTTCTGCAACAGTGAATGTGTGATGCAGTGATGGAAAAATTGTTGGAAATTGTGTTTTCTCTGTTGTCCCCGGTGAAATTATATAGAGGGGACACTCACTCTGCAACTCAGCCACCATTATGAATAAGTTGTGACTTGTGAGATGGTAGCCAGCTGGCAACGACGTACGTATGTGAGCATTCTTTCTTTGTATTCCTTTACTGAACCCTACATATTTCAGACTAACTGGACAGTTAGGCTGTGTTGCTTATGCACATCAGCCTGTGTAACTTTTCGTGAAAATATATTATGATCACTTGTTCCTCAATTTTTGAACTGCATATTGCAATTCTATAGCAGTATTATTTTTCACTTACATTATATTGTTCTGGTTTTCCATACACTGTCTCATGAGTTCTCTTTCATAGTTTGCTACCTATAATCCACAAGTGTGTCTGTTTTCAAACCTGTATAAAAATAAATATAAAAATATTTAACAGTCTGCCTGATTATTTAACTAATTTAGTACATGATAAAAAACAGTTTATAAAAGTAATTAGAGATGTCCTAATACATAATCCGTCATATACTGTTGATGAATTTTTGCTCTTCTGTCGGGATCAACAGCTAAGGAATAGAAGGGGAGTGCATGCTGACTGATGCATGCCCCGCAGTAGGCATTAATATAGACATTAAGTATAAGTGTAAGTTAAGGAAGGAGAATTATTATGTATTGCTAATTATCTTGTTGGTATAATTGTATGTGTAACATTGTATCTATTTAATTGGGGTACTCAGTTTAGATTTTAACTATGGTTGAATTGATGTCTCTGCGATTGTCTTGTGACTGTTGTTTGAAAAGTTTTATATTCGGTGCCAGTTGCACACTTATGAATACTCTGAAACGCTGATGTATGTATGTATGTATGTATGTATGTATGTAGGAGAATCTCCATTGTTGGGATTTGTGACCAAGCAGTAAGTAGTGAAGACTACAGCAGACTTAGACTGAGAGTGTGCTGTAGAGATTTGTTAAATGTGTAGATTAGCAGCAGTGTTATAGTTACGAGTTATTTTCAAACCAACGATTGGGAATGAGAGTTTGCATGAAATTAGTAATGATAATGGAGTTAGAGTAGTAAACGTTGCCACATCAAAAAATCTTACTGTCAAAAGTACGATCTTCCCACATCATAACATCCATAAATTTACTTGGACATCTCCTGATGGGAAGATACACAATCAAGTAGATCATATTTTGATAGATAGGAGATGGCACTCAAGTATACTTGATGTCTGATCATTCATGGCAGCAGATTGTGATACTGACCACTACCTGGTGGTGGCAAAGGTTAGGGAAAGGCTGGCAGTGAACAAACAAACAACACATGGAGTTCGTATGGAGAGGTTCAATCTAAAGAATTTAAATGAGGTAGAGGGTAAAGAGCAGTATTGTGTTGAAATCTCAAATAGGTTTGCGGCTTTGGAAAACTTGGAAACTGAGGTCGATGTTAACAAAGCTTAGGAAACTATTAGAGAGAATATAAAGATGTCTGCCAAAGAGAGTCTAGGTTATTGTGAACCGAAGAAGCATAAACCATGGTTCAATGAAGGATGCTCAAAATTATTAGATCAAAGAAAGTAGGCCAAATTGCAATGGTTACAGGATCCAAGCAAGTTAAATGGGGATAATCTGAACAATATAAGATGTGAAACCAGCAGGCTTTTCAGGAACAAAAAGGGAATATCTGAAAGACAAAACTGATGAACTTGCAATGAACAGTAAGAACAAGAACATTAGAGACCTGTATAGCAGTAACTTGGTGAAGGATGAGAATGGTGATCTGCTTGCAGGTTCCCACAACATTTTGAATAGAGGGAGGAACTACTTATCTGTTACTGAATGTACATAGGATCAGTGATGTTAAGCAGACAGAAATCCATAGAGCTGAGCCATCAGTACCTGATCCTAGCCCTTTTGAGGCTGAAAGTGCTATTGCAAAATTGAAACTGTATAAATCGCCAAGTAGTGATCAAATTCTGGCAGAACTTATTCAAGCAGGAGGCAAAATATTACATTCTAAGATACACAATCTAATTACTTCTATTTGGCCTAAGGAAAAATTGCCTGAGCAGTGGAAGGAGTCTATTATTGTACCAGTTCACAAGAAGGGTGATAAAACTGACTGTAGTAATTATCGAGGAATATCACTGCTATCAACTTCATACAAAATTTTTCCAATACTCTTCTCTCAAGGTTAAGTCCATATATATATTAAATTATTGGGGCTCATCCGTGTGGGTTTTGACGTAGAAGATCAACCACAGATCAGATCTTTTGCATTCGTCAGATATTGGAGAAAAAATGGGAGTACGATGAGACAGTACATCAGCTATTCATAGACTTCAAGAAGCCTATGATTCAGTTAAGAGGGAAGTATTGTACAATATTCTGATAGAGTTTGGGATACCCATGAAACTAGTTAGGTTGATTAAAATGTGTTTAAACGAACGTATAGTAAAGTCTGT
>NW_019739958.1:213036-221770 GCF_002891405.2 Cryptotermes secundus
TGGTTCTGTATGGGTGTGAAACTTCATCTCTGACATTAATGGAGGAACATAGACTGAGGGTGTTTGAGAACAGGGTGTTGAGGAGAATATTTGGACTGAAGAGAGATGAAGTGACAGGTGGTTGGAGAAAACTGCATAATGAGGAGCTTCATAACTTATACTCTTCTCTAAGTATAATTAGAATGATCAAGTCAAGGAGGATGAGGTGGGCAGGTCATGTAGCATGAATGGGGAAGACAAATGTGGATAGGATATTGGTGGGAAAGCCAGGAGGAAAGAGACCACTGGGAAGACCAAGGCATAGGCAGGTGGACAATAGTAAAATGGATCTTAGAGAGATAAGGTGGGATGGTATGGATTGGATTGATCTGGCTCAGGATAGGGACCAGTGGAGGGCTCTTGTGAACACAGTAATGAACGTTTGGGTTCCATAAAATTCTGGGAAATTCTTGAGTAGCTGCAGAATTAGCAGCTCCTCCAGAAGGGCCGAGCTCCACGCGTAAGTAAGCAAGCAAGTAAGTAAGTAAGTAAGTTAGATATAGTGGGAGTACAGGAGGAGAGATAAGACAAGATGATTGTGGCATGAAACCATCAGGCAATTATACATTTTGCTATGGAAATGAAACTAATCACTTAGAGATGGGGGTTTTTTCTTTGCATGAAAGGAATTATATGAGCAGACTTCATTAGTGATGTCATATATACGAGTAATACTAATGGGTTACTGGTGTGATGATAAAAGATAAAGCTATCCCTGTAACAGGCTGTGAAGGCCCATATGGTTGTGAGATGTAGACAGCTCACAGATGGCAGTAAGGTTGTCAGCCTTATGCACCATCCGCCCTTTATCCCCCATGAAGACCCCCCATGAAGATTCCTGTTAGAGGCTGAGTTGACCCCAGGTTCATAGTGCAGCTGGGAGGATTAGGTCATTTGAAAAAAAAAATCCACCTCATCAGGACTCGAACCCATGACCTTTGGCTTGTAGCATAGTGCCTCAACCAACTACGCTACTGCGTGCCCTCCACTGGTGTGATGATATTGTTCTGAATGTGCATGACCCAGAAAACTAAAAATAATGATACAAATGGTATCCTTTATAAGGAAGTACAGGGAGATTGAAAAGTTGCGCACATTACACTAAGCAATTATATTTTGCCGGTTTAATGCACAAACTACAGGCCATACAGCACTTTCTATTAATGTTTATAGCCTTACATCTTAGAAATACAAAATCAAATCATGTCTTTATAACATATGCTCGAAATGGCTTCCCTGTTCAGCAATGCATGCGCGAGCTCTTTTTACCATGTTTGAGGCCACTTTGTGGAGCACCTGTAAACAGATGCTGTTAATCGCCATCGTAATATTCGTCTTTGAGGTCATCCAGTATATGCAGATTGTTTTTATAGACCATTTCTTCGAGGTATCCCCAAAGGAAAAAATCTGCAGGTGACAAATCGGGCGAATGCGGGGGCCACAATCCTTTTGAAATGAGATGGTCACTGAAAAAATTGTGCAAGAACTGCATGGGTTCATTAGATGTGTGACATGTGGCACTGTCTTGCTGCAACCAACACTCATGTTCATCAACTTCAAGAAGTGCAATAAACTGTATGATGATGTCTTGGTACACTGGACTGTTCACTGTTGTTTGAAAGAAAACTGGGCCCACTATTCAACGATTGTGATACAGCACATCACACTCCAATTTTCTGACAGTGCAAGGGCTTTCCATGTAACACGTGGATTTTCAGATGATCAAATGCTATTGTTTTGAGTTCACATAGCCACTAAGGTGAAACCACGCTTCATCAATGAAGAAAACCCGATCAGACGCTTCAGTTCCATGAAAACTCGTTCTTGGGAAAACGACATGTCTGTCACGCAATAAACAAAGCTATAATGCAGACGTCATATGAACGATACACAACAGATAGCATTTCTACTCGTTAGTACTCCTACAGTACCATCTAGCGGTAGGAGATATAATTATATTAACTGCAATACAATTTGTAACAACTTTTAGTTTTTTTTTTATTTCGTGCATCCTGTTGTGTTACAGTAGACAACTCTTTTATAGACTTATTGTATTTTTATGCAAATTATTTTAAATGATTGTATCCAATCTAATGTACAGCAGTTAAATGGTATATGTGTTTGCCTGATGGTGGCCGTCAGTGGCTGAAACATGTAGCGAAACCATAGCTGGGTGCTAACCTTGATTTTTTCTGTTTGTTGTGTTGTGACGGTCAATAAAAGAGTTGTAACTTTTAGTTTGATGTGCGCCACCTTTCGATCTCCCTGTAGAACACATATTCAGTTGATTCTGCAAAGATTCTGAACTTTATGGAAGCAAGACTTTCCCAAATGTAATATGTTTTTACCTCCTGTATGAACATGATTTTGATTATAACAAATCCCAAATATTTGAACCTGTTACAGTTTTAGAACACACCCTCCCTCAGCCAGAAATTGTACTTACTAACATAGAAATTCAATAAGATTTGAAGCTTTCACAGTGAGTAAATGTGCTAAAATCTTCTCAGGTGATCAACCCTGATAATCGAGACTCAACATTGACATGTCTGATCACTTTAGAAGATTTTAGCATAGAAATTGAATGTCAGGAAATTGTATCATTTCAAACAGAATAGAGATGAGAGTTTTTGCCTGTAATGTTTGTATTATTCACTCTTTTCAGATATGGAGTGTTAAAATGGTGTTCTTTCACAAATTGGTATTCTTTTTCATTTACGTGTTACAGAATTTATCAATACAGAAGATCCTGGATCAGACAGTGCTTCTACGACAAAGGTACAGACTGACCCAGTGACTGAAACAAACAAGAGCAAGGCAAATACCAAGCATATGTCTCCAGCAGAAGTTCAAGGTATAGCTGATGCTCTGTACTGGTGTGCAGGACACAAAGTATTAATTTTTGATACACTGGAAGCTTCAGTTCAAATCCAGTAGCACAGATTTCAGTCTTGAACTTTGTTAATTTTCAGATAATTGCATATGCTTTGCTGAGTACCATATGTACTGTCTGATCTATCAGAATCATGATGCTTGGCAGCTCTAGCACAAATCAACTTGTCAACAATACACAAATGCTTGCACACAGAGGGTGTAACAGAAAGATGTGGAGAAACTTTGGCATTATTTCCACACCTAGAACTCACAAATTAAATGTTCCTGGGCACATACTATCATTTTGAGTGGCCTATGAACTCTTTTAACAGCCATCTTGTTTCATTGCATTAAGTACCATTTTTGTAATGACTATTATTTTCTCTTTTTCTGATACAGCTTCACTGAGCTCTGTCATGATCTGTTGCACTACAGTGGCGACTTTTAACATGTCACTGTTAGTGAAACTGGGAGCCTGTACTGACAGACTTATTCTCTAATTTCCTGTTGTGGCAGATGGTGCTGCATTGGGGGCCTCACACTTTTCCCATCTGTCTGTGGTGCACGTGGTTGCTGGTGTTGCGTGTCTTGACGCAATGCAGCTGCATAGGACCGCTCTGGTGGGGTAAACTTAGAGAATGATGTCTTTGTAGAGGATCCCTTGGGAGCTTGTGCTCTTCTCTTTCGCAGTTTTCCTTTTGCATGGCTGCAGCCTTGGTATGATATTGGATGAACTTTCTCTCCTTCTACTAGGTGCAATTGCAGCAGCTCGGTGTAGATTCTGTATTTGTTTCTTCAGGGCATTCCCTGTGCAGGTGGCCAGCGTTGTGTAACGCCAGCCTGAATATCTCTCGAGATTTTATGTTCCTTGTCTAGGTAACAAAGAATAGAGGGAGGGTTTCCATGTGGGTTTGGCCGTTGGGTGCTCTTTGAGTGGCCATCATTTGCCTTACATTGGTGACGTTGAAGCCTAAGTCCTAAAGGCTGCTGGAAATATCTTCCATTAGCATGTTTGGGGGGAAGGTGATGGATTACTTCCTTTATAGGCTTTTCAGAATTTATTGAAAAGATAAAGCAGTGGAGATTATTTTTCTCTAGGTAGGATTTCATGGCTAAATAGTCCACCATTTATTTTGTTATAATATAGGTTCCTCTTTCTATATTTTGGAACTTGACATGGTATTTTAAGTCACTTTGGAGTTGAATGGGGTTTGGGAACTAACTCACAGAGTCAAAGAGTCAAAGTTATGTTATGACTGATAGTCATTTGGCCAGGCTTTCTTGGTGTCAAGCCCTAGCTGGGGCTCAAGACCAGAATTTTGTGGGTCATCTTTTCTGACGAGTGGATGGGTGTGTCATTTACAATTGCTACTGACACTCTCCAGGGCAGTCATTCTTGGGTTTGCGTCCTGCAGGAGTCATGACATATATTACTGTCTCAGATTTGAGACACCCCCAACCTGGAGGGCCAGATGCCCACATTTATATCCCCCAAGAACTGGGTGGGCCAGTTGTACACCCAGGAACTGGGTTCCCTTTAATCTACTGGTCCTGCTGATAACAACTCAGCATGGGTCATGTAGAAAACACCACCCCAATGTTTTTTAGAGTACTTCCCCTATTTTGGAAAAAAAAAGTAGGCCTATGAGATCACCTTGTTCTATGTCTATGTATTCCCTCCTATCATTGCTAGGCAACAGCTTGGTAAACACATTCCACTGGCAACAAATACACCTGCAACAATAGAAGAAATTTTGGACGCATAATTTTCAGTGCGGTTCATGTATCAAAGGAAATTAGGTGATTAGTTCTTCTTAGAACTTCTCATTTATTTTATCAGGTAGTCTTTAACCTTTCAACACTGGACTTTTGAAATGATGGTAAGCTTCAGCTGGCCGGAGTTTGTTTAAATGCCCTTCGCCGCTCTGCGTTTAAATGTCTGTTCCTGTTAGAGCGCTTAAACAATTTTAAGCATTGTGTTTAAAAATGCTGTATCTAACACAATTTTTATGATAAATATGAATTAACTTTGTTTGTATTAGCAAAGAACATAGTGTTGCATATTATAACGGAAGATTTGAAAATTTTTATACAGAGAGTTATAGGCTATTTTCAATTTTGATGTGTACTGTAAAAATGGTTTCCCATTTCTTCACAGAGTTGTTCTGCATTATAAAATCAGTCCTGCTTGTAACACTTAACATATTTTAGCAGTCCCTGGTGTCATAAAGCAGATGGAAGCAATAAAATCATTTGGTCTTCTGCTAGCACTGCTTACACTCTTCAGATTTTTGAATCTTTTGACTAAAGGACAGAAGAATGAAAGCGTGGCTACTCAAGAAAAGCTAGAGGGGCCCCTTCTTCTCTGCTAAGACCTTCTGTTATAGCTGCAAGAGATTATTGCCCTTTCTATGGTCATGAACAGACAATTGCATCGTGGCTGAGATACAAAGTGCGATCTGCTTTCTGTGCATTCATAGTGAAATCGAATACTGTAGTTTCATTTTAGCCTATATATTGTGTCATGTTGTGCAATGGAGGACAACCCCTCCCTACCCGGCAGTGACGTGGCAACTCTGACCACCCCTCTGCGGTGACGTAACACGGCGCAAGTAAACAGCGTTGCTAGGCTATATGCAAACATTGTGACGTGGCACCGGTTCCTACTGTGACAAGGCACTCACTACGTAACAGGCAAGCACTGCGGCTATATAAGGGAACTGCACAGCCGCCGGAGTGAGTTAACTTGTAGCTGTCCCCCGGAGAGACTTAAAGTGTATCAGCGCCGAAGACAGTTCTCAAGTTCACAAGATAGTTACGAGTTATGGACGCGTGTGCGAGAATCAGTGATAGTTCGTGATTACCGAGTAATAATTGGGAGTGTGTGATACAGTTGCAGTTGTATAACTCCTGTGTTATAAAAACGTGTACTCTACTGACAATAGAGTGAATTGAATAGTGCGAATAGGGTTATAAAGTGTGAAACCCCGCAACATTGTTATAATTAATTGTAGCCGAGATTTGTAGGTTGTTAAATAAACCAATTAACAATCTCTATGGCGTAATCAGTAGTAAAACACGTTACAATATACATCAAACAGATAACAAAAAAAGTATGTACATGGAATGTTACTATATTTTAACACATTAATCTGCAGAATCTGCAATAAAAGTATTGGCTCGTGGATGAGTTTGGGCATAACAAATATGTATACCAATTTTTTTTTTGTTCACATAGGTATCATTTTAATTCCTCTATTAGGGTTTTACTCAAGTTTGTCTGGTAATTACTACATTTAAAAATAAATATTTAGAACTGTGCATGTGCTTCTACTAGTGTAGTTTAAATGCCCGACTGGCCAAATTGGGGTATTTTGGCCATGATGACCATACTCATCACTGGCCTGATTGGGGCACTTCAGACGTTAAAGGTTAATTAGCACTGCTCTGGAAAACTATGTTCTTTTCTGTTTGAATTCTTCTTCTATAGCCTTCTTTTGTCACAAATGTTTAACATCCATATAGGCATATTGGAGGTCTGTTGTTTTGTAATTTGTTACATCTGTTATCAAATAAGCAAAATATTTTGACTTCCATCCAGTGAATTTTCAGTTATAGAAATGGGTAATCTGCCTGAACATGCAGACATTCTGCAACCATAAAAGCACATGAATTAAAATTAAATCACTGTCTTTTCAGGTGAACCTGATATAAGTTTAAATGGCCCAGCTAACAGCAGGATGGAGAGCAGTATCTCTATCAAGAGTAACATGCCAGATGGAAACGCTGGCAACTGTGATGTAACTGAAAATAAATCGTCACAAAATGTACACACTAAAGAAAATAAAAAGCAAAAGAAACAGCATCAGAATAATGAAGCCTCAAAGCAAGACACTCCCTCTGAAAATAAAGCCCTCAGCAAATACAAGAGTAAGTTAAATGTCTACAGAGCATGAACTTTGAATATTGGATTTACGCTGTCACACTTTTTTTGTCTTTCATGTTAATGATATCATACAGTCAAGTCTGGAGGCAGATACTAATTCCATCTTCAGGTCTGAACCCATGCATAGTGTCATAATCCATAAGCCCATAGTAACTGGGTATTCAGGTTTAAGCGTCTGACACAGTTTTGAAACATTTCCACATGATGAAAGAAAGAATTTTAAATACCAGAGAAAGCAAGCATTGTCACAGCACTTTTAGACTTGAATATAATTAGTGGTATTTCCTCCACACTAGATGCTTTAATAAGATACATTTGAAGGGGTATAACGCTATGTAGTCTGTCGAGTCAACCGTCTTTTTGGAGGAACATATTACCAGCGTGAAAGCAAGTGGCAACCACTGTCTCGCTTGCTTGCTTGCCACTTGCTTTCATGCTGGTTCCTTTCTTGGCTTGTTCTTCAACCCTGAAATGGAAATGTTCTTCTTAAATGTCAGTTGACTTCCAGTGGACTACATGGTGTCATCCCAGAAGATAGTGTTTTTCATAACGAATGTTGTGAGAATCTCAAGTCCTACATAAGGTACAATTATTCTAGAAGATGCTGCTTAAATTCCATGTGCACATTACAGTTGTAAAATATGTGCCAGTTCTCTCTAAAATTTTTGTGTGTCGTATAGTCCATACAGGACTGGTACTGTCCTCCAAGTTTTGACTTGAACAGGGAATAAATTAGTTATACCGCTTTGTTGATTTATTTTGTTAGTGTGCACATATTGCAAGACTGTGGAACCAGAGCGACACACGTACAAGAAGTGTTCACTCTGCAAGAAGGAGGGCTGGCCAGACCCTCGTTTCTATTGCTCAAAACAGTGCCAAGGTAAACCAACGTCTTCAAAAGTTGATAATTATTCTAACAGTCAACCCAGCCAGCTGATCACTTTGCAGTGTTTGGGCAAGATATGTTCATGTGTTACGTGATTTGCTGAGTTCATTGACCCTTCATCACCAAATAATTAAAACACCTCCTTCATATTGTGGCGTACAGACTCGTTGCTAAACAGTGGCCATTGCTAGGTAATGCCCACAACATGCCTGCACACTGCCTGCTTCTTGTTGGTTTCTTGCTCAGCTTACTCTGTGATCCCAAATGAAAGTGATACGAGTATGTTCCTCTGAAACAGTGAGCTTTTCCAAACTACACAGTGTGAAACCCAGAATTCTGTACTCTTCATAGTCATCACTGCAAGATCTTGGAAGTCCTCATAGTTGTTGGCAAATATTGCATTGGATGCACAATAATGGACAGCTGTGCTCTGAATGGAATCTTTAGTAAATGTTTGTATGTTTCAGAAAATGACTGGAAAGCAAAGCACAACATGGAACACAAGTCTGCAAAAGTACTGCAGTAGCACTAATGGACATCACAGTTTGCAAACACATACCAGGAAACATACCGACTTATTCAATTAATACTTAACCTATCAGAATTTGTAATGTCTACAAGAGTAAAAATCCTGCATTAACAGAATAGTATTTTTAGTAGAAGTGATGCAGATTTAATAGAATTAATAGTATACCTTAATTATTAGTAGTAGTATTATTATACCACAGTACTTATATCTGAAGTAGAGGAGTAAATGAAGGGGAATCAAATTTTTGTGTTAAAAATGGAAAATCTTCAAGGATATTTATACTTTTCTGTTTCAGTCTTATACAAAGTATGTACTTATAAACAAACAAGGAAAAGTAAATGTAAAGTTAAATGAGGAAAAATATGAAGGAAGCAGTCTTCTGGGATTTGGCACCGTGTATATGTGGTGTTAACCGACGTTTCGGAGGAACGTATCGCCCCCATCTTCACGGTAGAAGAAA
>NW_019739958.1:222379-229635 GCF_002891405.2 Cryptotermes secundus
ATACAAAACGTAGATAATAAAACATACCTATTTTAAAACAGTACTTAGTAGCAGGGAATAGTATATTCTAACTCTCGGTATATTGATAAAACTCATTCATGGAGTAAAAGGAATGGTACACAGAAACCTTTTTAAAGTGGATTTAAAACCCTTCTCATCATTCACCAATCTTTTTATTGAATGAGGTAAATGATTAAAAGCCGGTCATGGTAGCCGAGCAGTCTAAGGCACGTACTGTCTTCGCTCGCTTGGAAACCGGGATTGTGGGTTCGAATCCCACTCAGGGCATGGATGTTTAGTTTGTGTGTGTGCGTTTTTCTGTGTTTGTGTATAGGTAGAGGCCTTGCGACGAGCTGATCACCCGCCCAAGGAGTCCTACTGAATGTGTAAGATCTAGAAAAACTGAAGTGAATGGAGAAGTTCATGGAGGTAGGCCTAGACCCACTGGGGCTGTAGTGGCAAGGGAAAAAAAATGATTAAAAACTCTAAATAAGAGTGTCATAACTCTATAAATTCATTAAGTACAAAACCATAGTTTGCTTCTTTGTGTGTGTAATGTTTGCATTGTGCACACCTCTGTGGTGTTTATGTTATGTTGTTTGTGCTGCATGAGTGCAAGTGATGTTTGGTGTTGCCTGATATACGTGCACACACCCACTATTCCTATGGCATCACACTGTTTGTAGGATGAAAATTCAGAGATCAAAAATATGTTCACTGTTGCAAAAATTAAGCTTAAGTGAAAAAACAGGTATAAAATAGACTTCACTGTAGAGAACATTCATAAATTGAGTATTCGTAAAGCAAGGGATACCTGGATTTTTATCTCCTGGCATCACATTGATCCTGCAACCTATGGACAAAAGACCATTTCAGTCTTGTTACACTCAATACATGCATAGGCATTCAATCCATGCTATATGCTCTGGTGCTCTTGATAACGTAAATCAGCATGTGTAGGAATATTTATTTCTGTTTAGGTCTTAAACAGAGAGAATGTGTTACTTCTCACATATTCCCATTTAACTCATAAGGCATTAAATTTGCTGAACACTGATGTACGTAATGAACCATTTTTGAGGAACCAATCCACATATACGAAGGGGGAGCCAAAAATAACCGGAAACGGCCTGTTGTGTGCGCATGCTTTGTAGTTACGAGTTGTGCTGCTAGGTGGTGTTAGCTGGGGGTCTCCCGCGACTGTTAGTGAGCTGG
Organism: Cryptotermes secundus; assembly: GCF_002891405.2. NCBI lineage: Eukaryota > Metazoa > Arthropoda > Insecta > Blattodea > Kalotermitidae > Cryptotermes > Cryptotermes secundus. Next base: position 223,595 of record NW_019739958.1, read on the forward strand.
CGTCAGTCTGAGTTAAGTGGTTTGTCTGTGGTGCTCTGTTGTGTGCGTTCCTGTTTCAACCCTTTGGCAATTAGTGAGATGGCCGACCAGAAGGAACAAAGAGTGTGTGTGAAGTTTTGCTTTCTGTTAGGGAAAACTGCACTCGCGGCAAACATTCACGCGGTTTTCTCTTTGGTCATCTCCAAGCAAGCGAGGAACAAATTTTGCAGACACCCGTCTCATGTGCAAACCTTCGGTTAAAATTCGCTGGACCGTGCTCCATGAGATGTTCGTTTCCTCAGAAAGTTGGTCAATGGTCTTTCAACGATCTTCATCAATTTCACGCACACTCTTTGTTCCTTCTGGTCGGCCATCTCACTAATCGCCAAAGGGTTGAAACAGGAACGCACACAACAGAGCACCACAGACAAACCACTTAACTCAGACTGACGCCAGCTCACTAACAGTCGCGGGAGACCCCCAGCTAACACCACCTAGCAGCACAACTAGTAACTACAAAGCATGCGCGCACAACAGGTCGTTTCCGGTTATTTTTGGGTCCCCCCTCGTAAATAATGCATCAGTCTAACAGACAGGGCATAGAATGTTGTGCTGTGCAACTGGAACAGAAATTCTCTTCACACCTCCTAACTGTACAGTTTCTTTTTCCTTACTTTGGAAGAAAATCACATTACCAAAATGAGGACAAGTTTAGTGTGTTCTGAGAGTATATCAATCAATCATTATGGAAATAAGTTTGGGAGATCTACCAAATAATTCACTCACACTTTTATCATGTTGTGTGTTTATTTGGGTTAAAAACATAATTTTGCTACATGTGAGTCATATGTTCTACTTATGGCTCTGTTCAGCGGCTTCTATCCCTACCCTCCCTTTCCTTTTTCTCTTTCTCAGGAAGTTCTACTCTTCCGGAATTTGTTCTGTTCCATGCCTACCACGTGACCCCCCCTTCAGATGTTGCTAGGATCTAGTGAGTAGGAAGGAGGAGAGACTTCACTTGTTGTATAGCAGTTGCAGAAGAAGGGTAGCGTCCCTCCTTCGGGGTTTAGAGGACTGTTTTGGAGACACTCTGTGATTAACAGTCAGAGAAGCAGACAGCTAGGGCTTGTCTGGGCATGGCCAGCCTAAATTTGGTTTGGGTTCCTTTTCTTCTGGCCGAAAAAAAATTACATTTCTGGGATGAGTCGTGGCTAAATTTATGTTTTCTTGCGACTTGTATATTATCATTTTTGCTGACCTTCTTGGTCTATTGCCCTCGAAGTTTAAGCAGGGTGTATCTGACATGTTAACTTGTGTGCTTATACCTCTTGCGAGGTGCTTTTTGATAAATAATCATAAGGGAAAGGAGTGGCTCGCCGTCAACGCAGTGAGTGAAATTCTGGCTTGGGTTTCATTTTCCTTACCTTGTTCTTTTGGTTGAAATTCAAGTTCGATGTGGTTGTTGATTAAAAAGGGGCACTGATGGTGAGAGGGGCCCCTCCCTAAATATGCGATGTAACTGTTCAAAGTTGCGAAGATACAAATTGCAATTTTATTGTATGTATTATATTGGTGGTTTGTTTGTCATATTGAACATATGTAAAATTGTTAACTGCCGGTCATGGTAGCCGAGTGGTCTAAGGCATGTACTGTCTTTGCTTGCTTTGAAACTGGGATTGTGGGTTTGAATCCCACTCAGGGCATGGATGTTTAGTTTGTGTGTGTGTGTGCGTTTTTCTGTGTTTATGTACAGGTAGAGGCCTTGCGATGAGCTGATCACCCGCCCAAGGAGTCCTACCAAATGTGTAAGATCGAGAAAAACCGAAGTGAACTGAGAAGTTCATGGAGGAAGGCCTAGGCCCACTGGAGCTGTAGTGCCAAGGGAAAAAAATTGTTAACTGGAGGTTTTTCTGGGCTACTGCAAGTCAAGATCTATAACTTGGAAACCCCACTCCATCTTGGGGCAAAGAGGCATGAGAAGCAACGTAGAGGAACCAGGGACAAAAGCAATGTCTCCCCGTTCTAGTTAGGTTAAGAGGGGAGGGGCTGCTCACATGTTTCAGCTTTTCATGAAGCCATCATCAGGTGATACACTGTACAAGTTCCTACTGATAAAAAGTTGGTAAGGGAGGAATGTATGGTACATTTTATGTAAGATAAAGGAAGTGCTCCTTGACAAGAAAATTGTCATAAATCAGAGATTACTTGCTGAGAGTGACCATGTAACATCTACATTTAGGATGTGAAGGCAGTGAAGAAAATGCAAAAAATCTAACTGCACTGAATTTAAATACCCTTTTTAAAAGTGATTACTGTAGTGTTATTCATACCACTACCTACATTAATTATGTTAATTTCAACTAATAATATTAATCTTGTGAAATTTCATTAAACAGTTACACTTGATAAGTCTGTGAGGATGGTATATTAATAGAAAGTCCAAAACGTCAGTATCGGAGTTATACTTAAAGCTGAAATTTACATCATGATTTCAGTTGACTGTTCCTCTCTCAATTGATTGAGATCTACAGAAAAGAGAAGTCCCTCATACCTGAACAGTTTTCTTTTTTAATCTCTTGCAAACCACTAAGTTTGTTGCTAGCTGATATAAAGGTAAGGTAAAGCTGTCCCGGTGCTTAACTATCTAGTAATTAAGCACTACCCCATGAAGACTATGGGGGAGTGGATGTACAGATCCACTTTTTCTTGACCTTGGCACTAGTTTGAGGTGAGTTTTCAGCTTTCATGCGCTGGCCACTTTACCCCTGGTACCCATTGGATGGACCCCAGAGCCAGTCTGGACGACATGGAGAAAATTCTGGACCCTACCAGGACCTGAACTCTGACCTCTTGATCGTCCAGCTCGTAGCCACTTGCTATACTGACTACGCTATCCCATCTCCTGCTAGCTGATATTCACAGTAAAGAGGTATGCAAGTCTTAAATGATCCTATCAGTTAAAGCATTGTACTGTCATATTTCTTCACAAGCAGAATCAACACATCTCTATTCTAAGTTTCTTTTTGTAAGTAATCCAAGGATCACATAAAATGATATACTGTCTGTAATGTTCAATAAACTATATTTTCTGTTCATCTCACCAATTATCTCAATACACATGACATATCAACTCATAACTACTCATCAACAAATTTATTCAGAAAGGAGTGAAGAGCACAGATAACTTAAAAGTGTATGATGCTACAGAATTATGTTTACAAGCTGTCAATTTCAGTAACTACGCTCCAGAGGCCATGCCATAGCTCAAGTGGTTAGTCGCTGGCTTCCCACCGCGGTGGCACGGGTCTCGTCAAGTGGGATTTGTGGTGGACAAAGTGGCACTGGGGCGGGTTTTCTCAGAGTACTTCGGTTTTCCCTGCCAATCTTCATTCCACCAAATTCTCCATCATAATCACCCGGGGCAGGTACAATAGACCAATAAGTGGCCAAGATGAGTGGACCCAGCTGGACTCCACCACCCCACTAGCGAATTTAAAAAAAAGATTTAAAAACCTATGCTCCAATAATCACTAGCTTCCACAGTTAAACTAAACATTTTAACATCTGTAGGAAAATATTATGTCTGTTTACTCTCAACCAGAATTAAATGGATACTGATATGTACTGACATTCTGTATCAGGGGAACCAGTTCACTTCCTATGTGAGTCAGAAAGGTTAGAAACTCCAATACGTTGCAGTGATGCAACACACAGTAAATCTGTGTGACTTAACAGCAACACTGCAGTATGCTACAAGGTCACACATTGTTCCTCCAGTCTAAACCCATCTCTACGGCTCTATGATTTACTACACACACCATACTATGTGTGAGTTGATACATGTCTCTTCAGATGACCCCGCTCAGAGAATGACTTATTACACACATCACAACAAAATGGCCGATCCCCACTATGTATGCGTTGATGTCTCTTCAGACAGCCCTGCTGACTGAATGACTTATTACACATATCACAGAAAAATGGCCGCTTCCCACTATGTGTGCCTTGATGTTTCTTGAGGTTACTATGATCACTGAATGACTTATTACACACATCACAATAAAATGGCCGTTCCCCACTATGTAAGCCTTGATGTTTCTTGAGGTTACTTTGATCATTGAATGACTTATTACACACATTACAACAAAATGGCCGCTCCCCACTATGTATGCGTTGATGTGTCTTCAGATGACCCTGCTGACTGAATGACTTTTTACACACTTCACAGCAAAATGGCCGCTTACCACTATGTATGCGTTGATGTGTCTTCAAATGGACCTGCTGATTGAACGACTTACCACACACTTCACAGCAAAATGGCCGCTCTCCACTATGTATGCATTGATGTTTCTTCAGACTACAGTGATGCTTGAATGACTTATTACACACTTCGCAACAAAATCGCCTCTTACCACCATGTATGCGTCGATGCTTCTTCAGATAACCCTGCTGACTGAATGACTTATTACACACTTTACAGCAAAATCGCCGCTTACCACTATGTATGCGTTGATGTGTCTTCAGATAACTCTCCTGACTGAATGACTTATTACACACATTACAGCAAAATGGCTGCTCACCACTACGTATGCATTGATGTTTCTTCAGACTACCGTGACGACTGAATGACTTATTAGACATGTCACAGCAATAAGGCTGCTGCTCACCACATACAGATTGAAGTTCATTAAGAGTACTCTGCAAAATGAGAGGAAATAAGTTTGAAACCCAAGTATGTTGGTAGCAGTGTTTCTCAGAGCATCATATGTCAGAGAACAATTTGAGTCTTGTAAATATTGAAAACTATGTATTAGGGTCTTGCTTTTCTAGATGTCAGTTTCAAAAATGTGGCATATGTATATTTGTTTGTAAGGATATTCGTTTTAGTCAAGTTGATTTATTAAATTTTGTGGTGGGAAAAAAATTAGAAATATGTGCTGTTAAATTTGAACTCAATGGCTGGGGGTTAATTATAGTATGTTTATACAGATCTCCTACTGGAGATTTTTGTCAATTCTTGGAACTGTTAGAACAAGGTTTATTATTATTGTACAAACCAACTATTGAGTTTTTGGTGTGTAGAGATTTTAATGTTGACTAGTTACTAAACGTTAATTGGAAACAGCATTTGTTGGTTTTATTAAGCACCTACAACATGATACACACTGTTAATTTTTCCCACTAGATTAAAAAATAATAATGCCTCAGCTATTGATAATGTCTTTGTAGATGAATCTAGATTATCTTCTTGTATATCTCTTCATCCAATGCACTGTCTGATCATGATGCACAGTGTCTTATACTCGATAAATTTCTTGTTACTGTTAATAAAATCAATAATAAACTAAGAAATAAATTCAAATCTAGATTAATTACTTGTGAAACTATTAATTATTTCTCTAAACAGTTTATCATAATACTGATGTTAACAGTGCTTTTAACAAATTTTTATTAACATTTTTAGACATTTATGATGCAAGTTTTCCTATTGTTTACTTAAGTAACAACAGTGACAAAAGTTGGATTACTACTAGCATTATTTTATCAACATAAAAGAATTTTATATAATATTAGTAGACATATTAATGATCCAGTCAACAGAGTGTACATAAGCACAGACAGAGACACAGAGATCAGAAACATAACTGGCATTTCTGCATATATGTGTTGTCTGCCTAACAGTGGACATACAGAGGCATACAGCTCACCTCAGGTTCAGCCTTTATTTCCATAAATGTTATTGGCAGAGGATCCACTTCCTCTTCTGCATCTGAGCCTTCTTCAGCCTTAATATTCATGGCCTGATTTGCATCATGACATGCTGGATATATCTCACCATATGGACCCACTAAAATGTTCTCTGAATGTGTATAGTTCTGTAAAACCACATCTTTATCAATCATGGCTGTACAGCATAATATATGACACAGTGTACACTTTGAATTACTGGGTTTTTGGATTTTGTCCATTGTATGGTATTCTAAAAACTAGAGAACACGTTTTGAATACTGGATCTCTTTTTGTCCTCCGGGTACTGGGGAGACACCTACTCTGTTGAGTCT
>NW_019739959.1:0-1771 GCF_002891405.2 Cryptotermes secundus
GCCTACCCAAACTCCTATACAATAAATTACGGGGGCTCTTTCCCCGGAGGCAAAGCGGCAGGAGCGCGAAGCTAACCTGCCACTTTCATCTAGTGCCGAGGTGTAACTGCACTCCCTCACATGTCTTTATGACGTTGTGCTTAATTAACACACAAATTAACCTTTTACCAAGCTATCGTGCTTGTTTGATTTGCTTATTCATCGACCCTGAAGACGGAAGCAATCCGATCCTCCGAAATGTAGCTGCTCTTCTACTAGACTACATGCCGTCACATTCCAGGGGGCAACACTCATCGGAAATTCATGAACTTCAAAAAACTGCAACCAAGGCGGAAATGAAAGAGCCCCCATTCAAATGAACTGATGTGAAATGCTTGTAAGCTTAAGTGAACGAGATGTTTGCGTAATTCCAGTGTTCAAACATGTTCATGCAGCTGCACAGCCCTCCACTTTCTTGAAACTTTCAACTTAATGAGCTCAACATGTAATGGCTCCTTCTACCGTTATTTTAAGTGCATTAAAAATCTTTGGCCCCTTATAGGGAAGTCACGTGCACTTACATTTTTCTTGCGTACTTCACTGTAGTTATGAAAATAAGTCAGGTCATCGTAAAGCCGTGTTTCATTCTGTCAGACTTTCACATCAATTCCATACAAGCAGATCACAAAAATTCCAATGTTTCGGAGGAATATACCTCCTCCATCTTCAGGATCGAAATGTAATCTAAAGAAGTAACCAGATAATAAGCAGCCGACAAGTATAGCTTACTGTTTCTTGCTGGGTTTTTACTTGGCTTACACTTCGACCCTGAAAATGGAGGCGATAAGTTCCTCTGTAACGTTGGGTTCTTTACGAACTATAGGGTGTTACAACACAGAAGACTGCATTCGTGGCAGATTAAGGGTGTTTGAGAACAGGGTAGAGAACCTAAAGGGTAGTAACGGGGAGACAATTTTGTAAGAAGCTTCATAATTTGTACCGCACACCGAACACAATTATGGTGATAAAAAAATGGGGCAAGAGACGTGTAAATAATTCAGCATGCATGGGGACCTAAGATAATCATACAAAACAGGTTAGATAAGGTATCCCTGTAACAGGCTGTGGAGGCCCATAGGGTTGTGAGACGTCGAGGCTCCCACATTATGTAGACAGTCGGCTCACAGACGGCGGTGACGTCAGCCTTACGCGCCGGCCGCCCTCTACGCCTAGGAAGATTCCTGGTACTTATTTCTGTCAGAGGCTGAGTCGACCCCAGGGGCATAATGTGGCTTAAGGATTAGATTAATTGGAAAATTCAATGACCTCATTAGTGCCTCAACCAACTACGCTATCGCGTAACCCTATACGAAACAGAGCATGTGCAAAACCTAGGTACAGCTTAGAGAACATTTAGACAGACCATAAATGCATACAGCGTCACGTGAACTCTCTCCCGTCCCCCAGGGGAATTCCCTGACTAATTGAACGAACATTCTAAACAGCGCGTCAGTTCTACTGGGTTCTGACTATGGTATGTAACCCTTGAGGTTACCAGGTTCGATGACTGTGTCCACAGCACAGCATTCTCAAAGAACACACTGCACCTACCAACTGACAGGGGATAGTGGAGCGAATAGAGCAAGTGGCTCCAGCCGTTTCGCCTGAGGGCGGGAAACGTAACGTTCCTTAGAACACGGAACGATGAAGTCCAAAAATGCAGCAATCCCAAGACTAGGGAGGGGCTTTACTCAATGGAGTTAGAGTAAACTCTCGCTAATTCGGAGTAATT
>NW_019739959.1:1827-40689 GCF_002891405.2 Cryptotermes secundus
CCTAAAAGACAAAAAAAAAAACTTAGAACCCAAACAAATGAAAATTTAACAAGTACTGCGGATGAAAATAAGTAAAAAAATATTACTGTAGAGCCTGTATTTAAAAACTACAGAAAAAAAACACATTTATTCATCGATAGAAGTCTCAGAAGTTGTACTTGTTTTTGAACGTAACAATGCAGGTTTGAAGTGACTATCTCAAGTTTTGTCTGAACAGACAAGTGGCTCAGCTGCCTGTCAAAGCAACTGTTGAACAGTGAACACCGTCTTCCATTTTTCATATTTTGATCGGAATTCAATGTAACCGGATTAGCGAGGGTTCACTGTAATCAGTTACTTAGTCAGCAGGTTGCGATACTGCATACAGTATTTCTAAATATATTTCTTTATTGACTTTTAAATATTTTCTGCGCTGTCGCCTGCAGTGTTTAAGCCTGCGCCTAACATTCAAGTCCATCCATCACCCCGCACGAACTTGTAAATCAATACAAACTCAAAACCTGACTGAAATTTCCCGATAACATGGGCCTATTTTGATAACAATTAAAAAAACGGTGTGCTGGAACCCAGTGGCATATAAATCCTGTGATTATGGAACACGGAACCCACAAATGGGAAACCCTGCGAGGCTCTCAGCCCTTTATTTTGAGCGCAAATATACCAATCACATAGCACAGCATAAAAACACTCCCTCGTAAACCAACGTTGATATGAATACAAATATAAAAACGAAAAAGGTAAAGCTATCCCTGTAACAGGCAGTGGAGGCCCACAGGGTTGTGAGACCTCGAGGCTCCCACATTTTCTAGACAATCGACGAAAATACAGTGGTGAAGTTGTGAGCCTTACGCGGCGTCCAACTTTTACCCCAGCAAAATTCCTGATACTCATTTCTGTTAGAGGCTGAGTCGACTCCAGGGCCACTGTGGGGCTGGAAGGATTAGGACAATCGAAAAACCCAATGACCTCATGAGGAATGGAACCTGCGACCTTCCAGCTTGTAACGTAGTGCCTCAACCAACTTCGATACCGAGTACCCCGAATTAAAAATGGGGAATTATTCCACCCTTCCATTGGGCAACTTCGTTCGAGCTACAGTTCCTCTACTTGAATTGCGGAGGTACCCAGTTCGAAACACGGATGAGGCACAAACTGTATTGATCTAGGCTATACGTGGTTACCCTCATTACTGGGATAATACCTCAAATTAGGCCAGAAAACCGGATGTCGTTATGGTTTTAATGGTTTTATTCAGTCCCTGTAGACAAATTCCGAAATAATATCTCTATTAGGCCAATAACTTTTGCCTGAGAGCCATAGTTCAGTCAAATGCTAGCTCTGAAGGACACGAGTTGGTGTGATGCGCCAAACGAACACAGCCTAACCTAGGGGTGGGAAACGCTAGCGCGACATGTTCCTTCCACATCCCGTCCCATTCATTATCCACTGTCTTACCAAACGATGGCACATAATCTGAGGTACTTGAGGACTTCCTTATATACAGAGTGTTCATTATTCAGGCTTATCAGACGTCNACTCCGTGGCATGTAGTACGCAAGGGAACTATAGCGACCGAGAGACCGCCGCTTGTCGGCGAACTTAGTGCCAACTTTAGCGGATAGAGGGTGTCGCGTGGTCAGCGCAACGGATCCCCACGGCTGTTAATTTCCGTTTTCTAGATTGGAGACTTCCTTACATAAAAAAAAAAGAAAATCGATTGAATGGTTTTTAGTAAGACTGGACTGAACATTCCAGAGGGTTTTCACAGACTTCTGAAAGTTTCGCAAACGATGTTATATAAATGGCTGGATGTCTTGCGAATGATTTCATTGTGTAATTATTTCTGCCTTTTTCTTATTGCTAGTGGGGTGGGACTAAGTCCCTTGTACTGCAGCCACTTCTGGCCTGTTATACCAGCCCCAGATGATAGGTGAGGGTGATTGTGGAGCAACTGGTGGATTAAAGATTGGCAGGGGAAACCGACGTACTCGGAGAAACCCTGTCCCAGCGCCACTTTGTCCACCACAAATCCCACTTGACCAGTTCCGGGATCGAACCCGGGCCGGCGCGCCCTTTATTTCTGCCTTACTACAACGGAAACATAAGAAAACCCCCTATCCAACAACTATCATATCGGCAAGATATTAAACTCAGGAGCGTAGATAAACCGTGGAAATACTACGGTGTCTAATTTATAAGCCTACTAAAAATTACAGGAATTAATTATTTCTAATTAGCAGTACAATATTGTTTTATGACGTGTAATGTTTGTGAAACAGGTAGTACGATTTTTATCTCCAGGTATTTCCGATGCGTGCCAAATGCGTACACCGTAAAACATGCACGAATACAATTTATAGAAGTTCCCAACAGTGGTGCATGTACAAATAAAAACTGTTGTGTGAATTATGTTTACGTTTATTGGAGTCATAAACTACTGCTACATGCATTAGGGTTCCCCTCAATAACGAAACAACATAAACCCTATCACCTCAACTTTCTCTTATACAGAATCATCTCAACCCGTAACATACCGTACACTGCAACGCAACGTACCGATATGCCCATCTTTACGTAATAAGTCATAAAACAATAAAGACCCGCAGTCCAGTATCCCTTCCAGATTTAAACTTCTCAGCGTTCTTCTGCAATATGCCTTATACTCTTGAAGAAGTGTACCGACGTTTCGGAGCAACGCACTACCTTCTTTTATTGCTAGTGGGGTGGGACTAAGTCCCTTGCACTGCGGCCACTTCTGGCCTATTGTACCAGCCCCAGATGTTATGTGAGGGTGATTGTGGAGCAATTGGTGGAATGAAGATTGGCAGGGGAAACCGAAGTACTCGGAGAAAACCTGCCCCAGCACCACTTTGTCCACCACAGATCCCACTTGACCAGACCCGAGATCGAACCCGGGCAGCCGCGGTGGGAAGCCAACCGAAGAACAAGCCAAGAAAGAAACACGTAATCATTTACTTTCATTGCTGTTTGTCTCCATGGCTTAAATTTTGGCCCTGAAGATGGAGGCAGTACGACACGTCATTGGAGGTATCACATGCCAGAAGATATTATTAAAATAGTTGTGTTCTCCAATCAAGAGCAGTCTCTCGTATGTGATCCTAAAAGTGACAGATAAAGATGCGCCTGTGCGTAATTATACATCAAGTCATTAAGACGTAATGGGAAGTGGAGGTACCGCTCTACTATTCTTGACCTCGGCATCAGTTGGAGATGTGGTCAGCTTCAAGCCCTGGCCACTTTATCTCCCACTGCTGGCCCAGCAGTATAACACACTGTATAACACAGTATAACACCCAGCAGGCCCAGCAGTATAACACACGCAGTCACAGGAGCAAGACACAACACAAAGCACAATACACACACGAAAATAGGAAGAATACTCCGATAGAAGAAGATAGGTGTGACTCGCGTATTGAGATACGACATAAGGATGACAAATCCTGAACAGTTTTAATATTTTTAATATTTAAAATTTATCAACATATATGACGAATTAAATTTTAGTACAAAGACGACAGGGCATGCAATGAAGTAGTTTGACGTACATCGAAAAGCACCTGAAGATGGCACTTTAGTGCTGAAACATGTAGTGCAAGAGAGAAGAGTAAGGTGAATAAATGTATGCACTGTAAGACGGTCAGAATAAATCAGGGACATAAATCAGTGCAACAGGACGCTAAAATATAACATTACGAATAAGTTCGATTAGAACAGTTAGTGTCCATGCCAAGACTCGAAACCCGGTGAAGTGTCACGGGTACACCATGAAAACTGCTTGTGGCCACACGTGGTGACCTGTGTCACTGCCCATGACACCCCAAAACCCACTCTTTTAATGTTCTGCCCTTACCAGGCTGACAGCATAACTACCCCACAGCACACATAAATGTTATTTATAGGTTCATTCCATTAAGCTATTAAATTGACGTGAATGAAGGAGCTCTACGGATACCCTGACATATAAACTATCTGGTCACCCCTTCAACCCCCTCCCCCATATACAGCTCGTATAATTATCTGTGTAGTCCACTGAAGGAACGAACACCCCCCCCCCACACCCACACACACACACACACTCAACAGCTACACTGGTAGTTCTCAACCTGGGAGGCGCGTTATGTCCGGGACAAGAGTGACGAGGAAAATAAAAATGAACGTAAATTTCAGCTGATACAAATCTTCTTGGTTGAATTTACTCAACCCTTCCATAAACATCCGTCAGAATTGTTAATCCATATATGAGACAGAATGACAGATACAGAGGTCCGGGTCCGATTTGTGGCACTACCTGATTTTCTGAGAAGTAGTGGGTATGGAACGAAGTCCAATCAGCCTCGTGAGTATAACTGAGGAGCTATTTCAAGGAAATAGCGGCTCCGGTCTAGAAAACCAAGAATAACGACCGTGGAGATCCGTTGCGCTGACCACGCGACACCCTCTATCCGCTAAAGTTGGCACTAACTTCGCCGACAAGCGGCGGTCGCTCGGTCGGTATAGTTCGCTTGCGGACTAAAACAACGGAGTTGGTTTTGTTTGTTTACAGGTTCAGTGATCAGCGTAGAAGGGTGAAATTATCCCTGTAACATGCCTTGAAAGCCTGATAGATACAAATATCTTTTTAAGCTGTTTATTTAAGAACGTTTTCCATATACAGACAAACATCGTCGACACAAATACCTTAATATGCAGGATTACTTGAAACAAAACATAAATATTTTAACCACTTGAAGCCTAACTAAGTAAAAAAAAAGGGTAAAGTTGTGCCTGTGTTTAATTAAATAAGCACTAAGCCATAAAGACGTATGGGAGATTGGAGGTATAGCTTCAACATTCTTGAGCTCGCTAATAATGGAGGTGAGTGGTCAACTTCACGCCCCGGTTGTTTTAACCCATGTACACAATGGATAAGAGGTTGGGTGGGCCCCAGGACTGGTCTGGAAGCCACAGAGAAAAGAAAAATCTTGCACCGCTGGAAACAAATCCAGTTTCTTTCCTCACAGAAAATACACTTCGTCACTAAGACCAAAATCAGGTGATTAACGCACTTCAGGAAACTTGAAAGGATTTTGGAAACGGACGTACACTACAGGAACACCATTAAAGTTCTCATTCAGCATAATCAGTAAGAACTGATTAGTCCTAGCTTCTCGGATATAATGCCGTGTAATTCGATACAAGTCTACCGACGTTTCGGAGAAATATCTTCAGGATCGAAGCAAGAAACCAGCGTGAAAGGTGGCAAGCAGAGTACTTCAGAACCGCTACAGCTTGGGCCAGCTTACTTACAGGTTCAGCGTGAAGCTGTGTGCGCGTGTAACAATACCAACATAACAATGAAGCCAATGTTTGCAGTTTTGTTTACAAAAGAAAACGAAATTGGTCTTCACTCCGCTCTTGCCGGCTGTTTCCACGCAGACTTCTGTTGACAAATTCTCTTCTCGGGTCGCCTGCCTTGACAGAAGGAAAACAAACATGTCTTCCTACAGTATGTACAAAGAGGACTGACTGAGCAAGATGAAAGTTGGCCGCGCCATAGCCCAAGCGGTTAGTCGCTGGCTTTCCACCGCGGCGGTCCGGGTTCGATCCCGGGTCTGGTCAAGTGGGATTTGTGATGGACGAAGTGGCTCCGGGGCAGGTTTTCTCCGAGTACTTCGTTTTCCCTTGCCAATCTTCATTCCACCAATTGCTCCACAATCACCCTCACCTATCACCTGGGCCTGGTACAATAGGCCAGAAGTGGCCGCAGTACAAGGGACTTAGTCCCACGCCACTAGAAATTAAAAAAAAAATGAAAGTTGGTCATCACGTTGCAACTTGAGCTTCACTTCGCTTCCAAATTTATACAGACATATCCCTGTCAATAATACGTACCTAGACGCAGATGACAGGATAATATTAAATCGGATGGGTGGACAGGAAGCAGTGGGGAGCTCTTGTAATGAACCTTCGGTTTCCAAACACTACTGAGGCAATTAACGTCACAAGAATTGTTCTGCACCATGGAGCTAATTATAAGCATACGCAAAAGCAGCTGGCTCAAACGGTGAAGCGTCTGAGTTCTGTTCCGGAGGTATTCGGTTCGAATTTCAACCGGGACACTGAAGACGATGAAGATTTGTCCTTGTTTTCCTCAGTCATTTCAGATGAATTTCGGGATTATACAATGAAACAGGTCTTATACATCCCAACAAATTCATCATTCGTTACTCAGTCTACTATTCGACGCCACAAAAATGTGACAATAAATAAACCACAAAGAAATTAACTGACGCAAACTTACAACTGGCCTTTAATTAAGCGAAGTGGCTGTATCTACTTTTCTTGACCTCGGCACTACATGCAGCTGTCAGCTTCACGTCCCTGCCGCCTCACTCCAGAGGAGATCCCACGGTACTCATTGGACAGGTGGCTGGTTGGCCCAGGGACGGTCTGGACAATGAGATGAAGAGAAAAATACTCCCTTGCCCTTGCCGGAAACCGATCCCCGGCCCTCCGTCCGGTACAACAGTCGCTCTACTGAGCTACCTCAGTTACAAACAGACTTATGCACAAAAATTATTACATTAGAGGACACCTCACGCTTCCGTGGGGACGTACAGTACCACTGGAAGAGGCTCTTACTATAGTTCAATAAATGTTTATCCTTTGTTTTGGAGGATTAATTCAGGACGCTATCAGTGTCTAACCTACACAGCGTCGAATGAATCTGTTAGGAAGCGGTGTGGCCTAATCGAGGTATTAACGCGGCATTTACGTGGAGAGGTCGAGTAAAACCACGGAAGAACCGAAATCAGGAGAACGGAAGTCAAGAACTGGATTGGAACCAAGAAACTTCTTCCTTTCACGGATAAGCCCTTATGGCCCGTTCGCCTTCAGAACTGACCTCAAACTACGGATCTTACACGTACGACACCTTGGACGGGGGATCAGACAGTCGCAAGGCCGCTCGCTACCTATATAGGAACACAGAAACTGTGCCTCGAGTAGGACTCGAACCCACAATTCCAATGTTCTAATAAAGAAATTTCGGGCCTTACGTCGGTACGGCCCATGTGATCGACGAACCAAGCACCCTATGACACAAATCCCGAGCGCTGCCGCTATGAGAAATTGCTCGATCGAAACACGAGTTCTGAGGTACAACAAGCAGATCTTGAAGCAGTCACTGGTCACAGCAAAATTCTCATTTTTTTTTTCATTGGCACTACAGCCCCAGTGGGCCTAGGCCTACCTCCATGAACTTCTCCGTTCACTTCGGTTTTTTCTATATCTTACACCTTCGGTAGGACTCCTTGGGCGGGTGATCAGCTCGTCGCAAGGCCTCTACCTGTACACAAGCACAGAAAAACGCACACACACAAACTAAACATCCATGCCCTGAGTGGGATTCGAACCCACGATCCCGGTTTCCAAGCGAGCGAAGACATTACATGCCTTGGACCGCTCGGCTACCTGACCGGCAACATTCTCTTTGGCTTTGTCTAATTACAGAACTCGGGAGAGCACAGTGACGCAGAAACCTGCATCCGGACACTGCTGAAGGAGAGACCGGAAGACACACTCGCATTGTCCACTGATTATTATTTTCATTATTATTAAAATTTTGTATCGAAAATCCTTCAACGTCCGACCATTCATTGTTTTCTCTGTGGTTACATATTCCACCAATGAGGAGCCGCACATGAATCACCTTGACCTCCATTCAGAACGCATATAAAAAATTCTTACCACATATACACCTGTCCGCAGCATAAGTGGCGTATAGAGCAGACGGTACATTACAAATGTTTTAACTTTCGAGGTGATTTTTAAGAATGTGATGGTCTCTTTCCTTCTGGCTTTCCCACCATATAGGATATTGGTGGGAAAGCCAGAAGGAAAGAGACCACTGGGAAGACCAAGATGTAGGTGGGTGGACAATATTAAAATGGATCTCAGACACACAGGATGGGATGGTATGGATTGGACTGATCTGGCTCAGGATAGGAACCAGTGAAGCTCTTGTGAACACAGTAATTAACGTTCGGGTTCCATAAAATGCTGGGAAATTCTTGAGTAGCTGCAGATTTGGCTTATCCTCAAGAAGGGCTCAGCTCCGCAAGTAAGTAAGTAAAACGGTCTGTGTTGTGGCACCGATCTACATTTCTATGTGATTACCAACGTTTCGGGGGAACGTGATGCTACCATCTTCAACACGGAAGAGTTTTCTTCAACTTTTAAAGTGAATGAATGAATGCATAAGGGGTGGGCCTTTCAGGCCTTTGTTCTGTGACCTTAAATGATCTATCGTGTTTCCCCTTTTTGTTTAACCCTTTATTAGTCCTACACTTCGAATGACATGTAGGAATTTTTATGGGGGCGCCATAATAGTTCCTTGGTTCCACAAAGAAACTGTCCCAGGTGACGAAAGCTTAAGTAAGCCATGGCATCACAATCACATAGAATCACATACACGTACGTGGCTGATTCATCTTTTTGTAGGCAACTTTCGCAAGTGGAATCATCTGTCAATCCCAGTTTGAAAAGTTGTCCTTTCAGGTGGCAGAGTCCTGCAAATAGTCCTACCATTCATCTTAATTGGTTTCTATTTAATTTCAAAGGGGGCACGCGATAGCGTAGTTGGTTGAGGCACTCTACTACAAGCCGGAAGGTCGCGGGTTCGAGTCCCGATAAGATGGATTTTTTTCAAGTTACGTAATCCATCCAGCCGCATTATGGTCCTGGGGTCGACTAAGCCTCCAACAGAAATGAGTACCAGGAATCTTCCTGGGGGGTAAAGGGCGGCCGGCGGGTAAGGCTGACAACCTTATCGTCATCTATGAGCGGATTGTCTATAGAAAGTGACAGCCTCGACTGCGGACATGTTTCGAGCGTTACCTAACAACGGTCACTGTTTACAGAATCACCGCTTAGCAACGGGTCTATACGCCACAATATATAATAGCCATACTAAAATTTTACGGACCAGCACAGCTGGTCACTATAATGGCTGGGCTATACGATGATCGACCAATGAACCGTAGTTCGATTCCCGGCTCTGGGTCTCACCCAGCCTCCTATATAACAGGTTCCCAGGGATTTCTTCGCCAGGGAATAAAGCGACCCAGTCGTGACGCTAACGACTCTCCTGTATTTAGTGTCGAAGTGGAGCTAAACCTCCAGTCCACATACATCTTCATGTCAGAAATTTGCTTAATTAGTTAAGATTAAGATTGCGGTCTTCTTCTGGGATCTGACGATGTGCAGTCTGGTATATATATATATATATCAACAACTCCCGCATACTCCATGGCGTGGTATGGGGACAACTTTACTTTTCTTAACCTTAGAATGGGTTATATATTTCATTTCTTATATAATGCTCAAATTTTACATTTCAATCACGTCGACGTTTTACATTTCAAATTCAGACACTAAGTGATGAGATGCTGTTCACAGCGGCATTTTAATGTAACATCATTTTTCATCGCGAAAAGGAAACAAGACATTCACAACGTGTTCGGAATTGACGGCGAGGAAATGTGACCATGGATCGGAACCACTGGGTCAGGTGGTACATACCAATACATGGAGCTTGTCTGGACCGAACAGGGGCCACTATACAATGACATAGGTCATCGCTGCCAGCTCTGCTTCTAGCAGAAGAACAGTCTTGCTTGCCGAACTAAACATCTCTAAGGCAAGAAGAAAGCAGTCTTCTGGGATTTGGCACCGTGTATGTGGTGTTAACCGACGTTTCGGAGGAACGTATCGCCTCCATTTACCGGTAAAGGTTCTCACGGTCTCTTCGCTTGCGGATTTCTTATATTTTTCCGTCAACCCTGAAGATGGAGGCGATACGTTCCTCCGAAACGTCAGTTAACACCACATATACACGGTGCCAAATCCCAGAAGACTGCTTTCTTCATAGTCACCGCCGTGAAAGCCTCAAATCTTACATCTCTCAGGTAGGCCGCACACCGCCATGCGTCAAGATACGATGTCTGTCACATGACGCAAAGAAAGGAGCACAGTTGAAACGAATGAGATTCTGAAAACCGCCGCACACCGGTCTGAGTCATGATNACCGGTAAAGGTTCTCACGGTCTCTTCGCTTGCGGATTTCTTATATTTTTCCGTCAACCCTGAAGATGGAGGCGATACGTTCCTCCGAAACGTCAGTTAACACCACATATACACGGTGCCAAATCCCAGAAGACTGCTTTCTTCATAGTCACCGCCGTGAAAGCCTCAAATCTTACATCTCTCAGGTAGGCCGCACACCGCCATGCGTCAAGATACGATGTCTGTCACATGACGCAAAGAAAGGAGCACAGTTGAAACGAATGAGATTCTGAAAACCGCCGCACACCGGTCTGAGTCATGATGCTGACGTCAGCTTCATGATGACGAATAACGAATGAAGCAAGGCTGCGTCTTTTGTCTCATGTCTTGATGCTTGTCTCGACGCAGCTGGCGTGCGGTCGCCCTGACTTATTCTTACGAATCTTCACAAAAGTCTTCTGTTTTCCGTCTGTTTCTCTGCTGTACGCATGAAGCGCCTTTGCTTCGGTTGAACGAAATCCCAATAAATGTAATATCGGGGGTTGTCAGTGAGTCTCATCGCCCAGAATTGCTGACGTTATGGAACGAGACAAAGTAAAGAAGCCGAAGATTAAGAGGATGGCAATGTGAAGGAGAGAACAGAGGTTATGAAGAGAGAAGACAGAGAAGGGTTCTTAGCATGTGACAGCCATACCAAAATGAAGCGAACCGCGTTCTGACATGAATGAATGACGTAACAAATATGAGAGCAACAAAAACTTGAAGATGATGTGAATAGCATACGTTCTCGCGGCTGTGACTGCGACGTGACGCCGTCTGGTTTGGTAGTTCACGGATATTGCGGATGAACGTAATACCTCCATCTTCGAGGTGAAAAAATATGCCGAGCAAACAAAAACAGCAAGAACACGCAGAAGGTATTACGCTCCTCCGAAACATCGGTTATATAAGCTCTCGTGCCATTAACTTCCCTGCTCTCTCTCTCCTATCCATTTCCAGTGTTAAATGTTACTGAATCGTGAAGGATGTTTAACGCTACCTCCCACAAACAACACGCACAAATAGTCAATGGTAAACTATATTTCACATATGCATCCACATGAAAATATTACTAATATTCACATAATAGATACGAAACAGTATAAAAAACTTCTCGCCCGTTCGTGACCTGCAATATTTACGTTCATGTCAGAAGTTAAAGCTCGACAATTCGTTGCTATGGTAACCCCAAATTGCGTAATGAAAACAATGTCTCGCGGTTTAACTCTTGTTTATATATATATATATATATATATATATATATAAATAACTCCGTAGCTTCTTAGTCCGCAAGCGAACCAACAGAGCATCCGCCGCCTGTCGGCGAAGTTACAGCCAACTGACTGTGGTCTAGTGGTCAGAGTTTCTGGCTACAGATCCAAGGTCCCGGGATCGATTCGCGGCGCTACCAGATTTTCTGAGTAGTCTAGTGGTCAGAGTTTCTGGCTACAGATCCAAGGTCCCGGGATCGATTCGCGGCGCTACCAGATTTTCTGAGTAGTGGGTCTGGAACGGGGTCCACTCAGCCTCGTGAGGATAACTGAGGAGCTATTTCAAGGAAATAGCGGCTCCGGTCTAGAAAACAGAGATTAAAGGCCGTGGGGATCCGTTCCGCCGATCACGCGACACCCTCTATCCGCTAAAGTTGGCACTATATATACATATATTCATTCATCAGTAATCTGTCAGACGACAGGTCCACAGTCTCTTCCAAAACAATACCTCCACTTAATGCAATTTAGAGCTTTCTCCTTCAAATTATAATATCCTCTTCTGCCCCCAAGGTCATCCAGCATCTTCTTACGTCTTCTTCCTCGTCTTCTGGTCAATTCTATATATAAACAAAAATCACGGTCGTCCACCCTGTTTAATTTACGTTTCTGGGATCCATTTTGAGCCATAGAAAATCCCATAAGAATCATGATTGGTAAAATAAATTCTGACCCCTAGAATTCCGCAGAGACAAGCTACGACCTGATATGGCTTTGTCAAGGAGGAGCAGCACCGAATACAGGCGAAAGAGGAATATAACAAAGTCTATCAACAAGAAGAAAAGCAATAAGGAGATTCCTGCGACACTGCACATGACAGCAATACGAAACCTCCAACCCTGCGAAACAGGCGCCGAGTTGCAGAATCAGGGCCCTGTTTAATCTTGATACATTGATATAGGGCCTTAAAGGGACAAAATATAATTAAGGTATCAAGGCTTGTATAAGAGGACACGTCACTGATATAAAACTTGCAATATATCACACCCTATCCCCAAGAAAGCCCAAAACGATATAAAATTTAAGGGCTGCCTGTATATAATTCGATACTGACCTCAGTGTTATTGCACCCTCTAGTCAAACATATAAAACGAAATCCCTGACCTAACAGAGAAACATGGGGGTAGGTTTTACGTCCTGCTATTACAGTGTGCTCTGTCTTACCCTGTAGACACCGAGCATAGACAAGAAATGTTAATGACACGAAGACGAGGTGACATGTGAGGTTGGATGACGGGTCACAGCACGAGGTGACGCGAGTTCGAAACTTAGCTTCTGCATTCTAATGCGATGCTGTCAGAAGTCACGGGGAAGCAACACAATAGGACACAAGCAACAGGTAAAAGAGGGCGCGAAGACGCAACACAAAAAGATTAAAAGTAAAGCTATCCCTGTAACAGGCCGTGAAGTCTCATAGGATTTGAGATGTTGAGTTTGCCACATTTGCTAGACAATCGGCTCACAGATGGCCGTCAGGTTGTCAGCCTTACGCACCGGCCGCCCTTTACCCCCCAAGAATATTCCTGGTGCTCATTTCTGTTAGAGGCTGAGGGGATCCTAGGGCCATACTGCTGCTGGAATGGTTATGAAAATTGGAAAAAAAAATTCACCTTATCTGGAATCGAACCCGTAACCTCCCGGCTTGTACCACAGTGCCTCAACCAACTACGCTACCGCGTGCCCCCACACGGAAGCTGAAGAAGTTACGGCGTTGGAAGCCTTTACCAGCCAACGACTTGTGATGACACAGCAGCTTGAGAAGACTTAGTGCATGCTGTAGGGAAATGCAGGGTGTGAGAATTAGCGATAGCGTTATAGTTACTTGTAATTACAATCTGTAAGTATTCAATAAATCCAATTATCAATCCAGAACCCGTCTATAGTTACTCGTACACCTCATAATATTGAAAAGTATGTGAAAGGAAACAATCATGGCACAATTTTCTAGAATTACACCCAACACTAATATGGAGGGACTGAGGAAACCCTCAGGCAGGACAGTCGGTGTACCGACCGAGCTTCAAACCAGAAACCTCCCGAATATATATCATAAACATCCCTGTTTGAACCAAATTTCTCTGAGAAATCAGCTTAAGTATCATTAAGAACAAAAGGATATGCAGAAAATCGTTTACAGGCAGCAAAAGATATGAAATGAGGAGCAACAAATCATATTTGTATTTACAGAACCTCATGTCTCTAGGAGACCTCTGAGCTAAATTACAGGCCCTTTCCCGCCCAAGTAGTCTCCAATGCCTCTGGTGGATGGGGGAAGCATCAAGGTACCGGGGGCCGACCTCGTTGGCTCTACGGGGGCTGATGGCACGCACCGTTACCGGTAGGGTATGGCGACAGTAGAAATTAAAAAGGGGGACGCACAATGGACCAATAACTGGTCTAAGTGCATGGGAAAAACGACCCTCTCATAATACATACATACATACATACCGTTTATTAATGACAAACGGCAGTGGGGATCCATTGCGCTGCCCACGCGACACCCTCTGTCCGCTAAGGTTGGAACTAACTTCGCCGACAAGCGGCGGTAGGTCGGTCGGTATAGTTCGCTTGTGGACTACAAGCCACGGAATTTTTTTCTGTTTGTGTTATTCTTCGCCGCTGATGCTGCAGGCGACATGCTTCTCCGAAACAGACAGCGTTACAACCCAGGAGAACCTGGTCTTCAGACAGAAGTTCCCGTATGAAACAGAGCAGTCACGGGGAGGAATAAAATAAATTTTAATTAGCATCGTTTTAATCCCCATATTTCATTTCACACATAAGAGCCTTAATGATGAAATGAACATGGAAACACAAAGCACTGCGTGGCTATTTCTGTGCGGTCATTTAAACTTAAAAAGACAGGAAAAGCAATCTCCCGCCAGCATCTCAACCCTCGCCAACCAAATCCCAGAGACTTTAATAATTTAAAACCGACTACTGCAACCCTATTTTAATACCCACCCCCACATCACACGGGTGAGTTGTGTATCACCCCTCCTGAAGCATTACATTGTGACTAGATTCATAGTTATTTGGCAGACTTGATGTATATAACAGCCGAGTTCTGAGTCACAATGTGAAGCTGCTATAAGCACGCGCTGGACAGGCATTATCAGACGCAACAAGGTGTCTAAAAATAATAATTACGATACAATTAAATTGTTACATAGGAATTATTCTGTTACAGATGTCTTGACTTATGCACTATAATGTGTCTAAAACTCCTCTAAGGGTGTGTCATCACATAAAGTAAAGTAAAGCTATCCCTGTAAGAGGTCGTGAAAGCCCATAGGGTCGTGAGACGTCCAGGCTCCCACATTTTCCAGACAATCGGCTCACAGATGGCGGTGAGGTTGTCAGCCTTACGCGCCGACTGCCCTCTACCCCCTCAGGAAGATTCCTGGTACTCGTTTCTGTTAGAGGCTGAGTCGACCCCAGGGCCATACTGCGGCTGGAAGGATTAAGTAAACTGAAAAAACCCAATAACCGCATCGGGACTTGAACCCGCAACCTTTCGGCTTGTAGCATAGTGCCTCAACCAACTACGCTACCGCGTACCCCCTGTGTCATCACATAGTGATTTTAATATCAACTGTGATTAATTAATTTAAGCACTATGCCATGAGGATACATTCGGGAATTGAGGTATAGCTCCACCATTCTTGACCTCGCAACTAGACAAGGGGTGAACGGTCGGCTTCACGCCACGGCCAATTTACGAGTATCTTAAAGAAATACCCACTGGATAGGCTGGGTGAGCCCCACAACCGGTCGGCCGTTGTGGACAAGAATCTTGTCCCTGCCACGATTCGAACGCCGACCGTACAGCCAGTCGCTATAACGACTGACCTATCCCGTGGGAACCAATATCACCATACCGGAGTATCTCGGTGAACACACATTTCCTTCTGCAAGGTAGATTATTCAAAATAAGACGCACCATCAGACATGTCCCATTTATCTGCGGTACATTTAATTACCGAGTCAGAACCTCAGATTACATCGCGACCAATCAGAAGCCAATTAAACGAATAATAAATTGGAATCATTCCTTGCGTAACTTTTACTATTCCAGAATTTCCAAGGACGGTCTGAGTAAAATGTAAAGTCATAAGCTCCGTGGCCTGTAGTCCGCAAGCCAACTATACCGACCGAGCGACCGCCGGTTGTCGGCGAAGTTAGTACCAAGTTTTGCGGATAGAGGGTGTCAAAGGATCAGTGCAAACGATCCCCACGGCCGTTAATCTCGGTTTTCTAGACACTAAAATATAAACCTGGGCTTAATTAATTAATATCATGCCATAACGATATAGCTCCATCATTCACAACATCGACACTAGACGGGGGGTGAGTTTCCAGCTTCACGCTCCTGCCGCTTTACCCTTGAGGAAAGAGTCCCCGGTATCCATTGGATAAAAGACCCGTTTAGAAGTTATGGAGAACATAAAAATTGAGCCCCGACTCTTCGGTTGTTTAGCCGGTAGCCTAGTCACTATACCGACTGAGCTAATGTTGAAAATTAAGATCCTCGCCCTAGTCTGAATAAAACTGTGAAGAAACCTCCGTTGGCATAGGTTAATATCCCGAATGATACTAGAATCGATCCCTCATGAATACACGTTAGAGTTGTTACCGACTGAACCAGCGTGATAGGTACACTACTGATCTCATGCGGAAGGACTAAACGTGGGAACAGCACGTGACCATGTGTGAGGGCAGGGTGCTCAGGAGAACTTCTGGAAACAAGAGAGAGGAAGAGGTCTGTCTTCTGGTGTACAACACTGATACTCAACCGAAGTTTCGGAAGAACATGTCGCCTCCATCTTCATGGTCAAAAAACAAGCCACTCAGGAAATCGGTGGCAAGCAAAAGTTTCTGCTCTCGCGCTGGTTTCTTGTTTGGTTTATACTTCGAAACTGAAATGGAGACGATATACTCCTCCGAAACGTCCGTTGTATTTCAACGGATTGCATGGCGTTATATACCAGGAGATAAAATCTTCATAACCACCGGTGTGACAACCTGAAATCCTACACAGAGGGAAGTAAGAAGACTGAGGAATTGCGTTACGCTGATACTCACAGTTTTAGTGCTGTGTATAATATTAAAACCGATCTTAAAAAAGAATTCATGTGGCTCAGGACAGAGACCAGTAACGAACTCTTCCGAACAAGGTAATGAATATTTCGAATGCATAAGAGCCAGGATACTGTCAGCTACACGGCTTTAAGTTCTAGCAAAAATGTTAAGTCGTAAAGTGCTTGAAGGCTGAGACTACAAAGCGTCGGACGAAATAACACGTGAATGATAAATTGGAAAAAAGGATCTGGAAGGAAACGGACATGGCCTAAATGGGATAATATCCCAATATTTTCATGTAGCGCCTGAGGGAGACCACGAAAAATGTCAGGATAGGCTGAAATTCGAGACCAGCACGACCTCAATACAACCGTTACCCCTAAACCAGCCTGTTCCATTGCTCTGTCAAGATGGCGGAATGATCAGTACCGTACAGATAAAAAACATTTACTTCAGCATCATGTAACCAGTGTCATGCAATCGAAAACAAGTTAATGAGATTTGAAACACCCTATAGCAGACGCCCCCTTCTACATGCGACGCTAGCGCCATGGATTTACAATGGTAATCCGCGACACGTACCTGACACATATGCCGCTACTGAGCGCGGGCCTCAATTATTTATCTGCAAGCAAGCACACGCTTTATGATATGACTCTCATCTGCACGACTGAAGGAACTCTTTTGTTTCCTGTTGCGCGGGAGAGCGCCTGGAAGGACATCAACCCGCCACACCAATTCCCAAGTCACCCTTTTTAACGAGACGATGAGGCGTACCAGGAATGTAACTATGACAGTTTCACAGAGGCTTTCAAGGTTTATTTATTTAATATCTATTTAAGGACGCTATCAACAACTGACTTCACAGAGCGTCGAATGAATGACGGTGAGGTACAGCTCGATTACTATGTGACGGCACAAACCTGAGCGAAGGAAGGGGAAACACGACAGCGGAGTGAGTAAGCCGGTTACGAGCCATCCAGAAATCCGCTACCAGCAGGGAACTGAACTGTCTATCCCTCATATATGCTGTAATACTGTTTCGTGTACATCCGTTGCTAAGCAACGACCGCGAGATAAGGGAAATAAACAGCGACCTTTTCTAGGGAACTGCTCGACAAAACACGTTCCCGCTGCAACGAATATGAACGCAACAGAATAACGGTGATTTCTATGTGGTCCGTGCCGAGAAGTTAAGAAGCTAAGAAGAGATTCCGCTATAGTTCAGTTGACAGTCAGTTAAGTTCTGTATGGTAAGCTGTGACGATAGGACCAGAGCGTGTGACGCTGAAGAATCTCCACCGTTAGAAGCCGCTGCCAGGGAACGACTGTTGAAGACACAGCAAGCTTAAAAATGCTTAACGGACGCACCTAACTAGTTGCCCAAAACCGTCCCGGCTATAACATATCGGCACGGACCACATAGAAAACACCGTTTCTCTGTTACTGTACCATTGATGTGTTAGTGTCTTGCTGCGGGAATGTGTTTACTGAGCCCCTGCATAGAAACGGCTATGGTATATTTGCTTATCTCGCGGTCGTTGAATAGTAACGGCTTTACACGCTACAATTCGATGGGGACAAAAATCGCCATACCCGATATCTTCAACACACAGGGCCCTTCATCCGTAAGGTTACGTGTTCAAGGTATGACGTACCCTCAAGGAACACTGTCCAACTGTCGCGCTATTTATGCTTTCTGGACAATGGATTTTACTTATTTATGGTTTATCTAAATAAACTTTCAATAGCTCAGACTTACATGGCATCAAATAGCAGGATACTTCCTTAATGATGCTGGGGGGAAAATGTAGAACGAAGAGTTCTACCTTCTGGGATACAACGCGGTGTAGGCCATCGAAAGTCAACGACGTTTCGAAGGAACACAGTGCCACCATCTTCAAGATCGAATAATAACCAAGCAGAGCTCTATTTACTACCTGTTCGATGCTGGTATCTTCGTTGGCTTATTCGAAAACCATGAGGGTGGAAGCAGAATGCTGCTCTGAACACTGACTGATATTCACCATACTACACGATGTTATATCCCAAAAGATGTAATTCTTCCCAGGTAACAAAGTTATTCAGGTAGTGTTAGTTTAGTTGGCAATGAGTCTTAGTTATATAATTCCTGTAAAAAATTGGATAATGACCGTTACGTCTTGGAAAATCTGCGTCATCTATTCCATCTACCTAAATTTCTTTGATGAATTATCACATTATATTTCCACTTATTTTTTTTTTTAATTCGCTTAGTGGGGGGTGGAGACCAACTGGGTCCACTCGGCACGGCGGCCACTGATTGGCCTATTGTAGCCTGCCCCGGGGGATTATGATGATGGAGAATTTGGTGGAATGAAGATTGGCAGGGGAAACCGAAGTACTCGGAGAAAACCCGCCCCAGCGCCAGAAATCCCACTTGAACGGATGCGGGATCGAACCCGGGCCGCCGCGGTTGGAAGACAGCGACTAACCGCTTGAGCTATGGCGCGGCCTGTATTTCCTCTTACTTACTTACTTACCTACTTACTTACTCGTGGAGCTGAGCCCTTCTTGAGGAGTCGCCAGTTCTGTAGCTACTCAAGAATTTCCCAGCATTTCATGGAACCCGAAGGTTCATTACCGTGTTCACAAGAGCCCTCCACTGGTCCCTATCCTGAGCCCGATCAATCCAATCGATACTATCCCATCCTATCTCTCTAAGATCCATTATAATATTGTCCACCCACCTACGCCTTGGTCTTCCACAGTGGTCTGTTCCCTTCTGGCTTTGCCATCTATCCTATATGCATTCCTCTTCTCCCCCATGAGTGCTACATGCATTGCCCACCTCATTTTCCTTCACTTGATGCTTCTAATTATACGAGTACTTGGAGAAGAATACAAGTCTAGGTCCTTTGTCCAGGGGATCCGTCCAGGTCCGAGGCTTTGTGTACATTTTCGTAACAAGCTTATTTTTTTACGGTGAGTTGTTAGCCCCACGCCCAACCCCCATCTCGAAGACCACCCTTTGTCGGCTGTCCGCTGCTGCTTACTCAATATATTCGCAGCATCCCTCCATACCTGGAGGGCGTCTCCTCCAACCGCAACCTGAGGAGGCGCCATGCCGTAATGACATAGTTCCACAAGCTCCAAACATCCGGAATACGTTAAGTTGGTCCCGAAAACAAAACATTCTACAATTCGTCTCCCTTTCTACGAATGCGCTGTCCAACTGCCAAATGTGAATCCAACTTCACGAGTTAACATACCAGAAGGCCCTGCTAAGAAGTTGCTGTGTATCCAAATGAATAAATGTCCTCACACGTGATTTCACTTCGACTCTGATGACGTAACAAACGAGAAACACGAAACGAAGAAATTAAGAAATATGAACAGGTTCCCTTTTATGCTCGTCGACTCTGTAAAATTAATTTCACTCGTCTCCCGAAGCACAGACAGGGTTGTGTAGCGGCTTCCACGTACTTTGCCTGACGTCGTTAAGATATACTGAACATTCACGGCACCAATTCAAACTGGTCATAGGGAAACCACTTATCTGGTTCCTCATTGTGTATATTCCGTTTAAAATAATAAATATGATGAAAAATTCGAAAGCAGACACTCTTCATTTACATAACAGAGGGAATGAAAGAATAAAATGCTTTATTTTGAAGATGGTATGAGTCAATAATTTGAGATATATTTGCATTCATCAAGACAGATGTGTCTCCCAGCAGTTAGAAACAGCTCATCGTAGTCCCGGGTTCTTTTCGCAAATGGCCCCAGTTACGTGATGTCCGATGCAAAATAAACGTGAATGATGTTGGGTTACTTTTATGCCATGAGGAAGAAATAATTTAAATAATTTATTGAAAACTAAGATTCTGGATTACAAGTAACCAACAGACTTCGTACAGGGAGCTGTAACAGTTCACCCGTGGAAAATGGAAAACGTTGAAAATACCAAGTATAACCGAGGTTCTCACACCGGTGTTTATGAAGAGTACTGCCTTCTGGAATATAACGCCATTTAAAAATTTTAGAGAAGTTTCGGAGGAATATATTGCCTCCGTCTTCAGGATAGAATAAGCAGATTGCGTCTTTGTGACCCATGCCCTTTACAAAATAAACGAATACATTTATGTACCGCCAGTAATTCTTCCCACGCTGATGACAGAGTATCAGCCGATGATTTCACGCAAGCTGCTATGGGGTTTGCTCCAGTACCGGACCAACAAACGCTACAGGAACTGGGGTACAGGACGAAACACTGACTGCAAGGTCTACTGAAATAAAATTCAATAACTCGGACAGGAGGCTGGGTCGGCCTCACTCCGGGTGTTGAGGAGGGGGCGGGGAGATAAAGAATAGATCAGGACCGTTTCAATGCAAATACCTCTCAATTCATCAACGGCCACTCGTCTACATATTGAAGGCGTCGTTAAACAACCTACTAAAAAAAGCAGACGATAAACAAAGGTATCTTTGCTTCCCGCGTCTTGATAATTTCTTAAATGCCATAGTCTTTGATCCTGAAGATGGGGGCGATATATTCCTCCGAAACGTCCGACTATCTCCGAACCACACGACGTTACAACCCAGAATATCGTCACCGCTGAATCCACAGATAATTTAATTATACCAAAATCCACTTTAATAAAGAGTGGAATTTTCAAATGTCTCTGAAGAAGGAGGTAAGATGGTCGAAGGATTATTACGGCAAGTTTGTTAGAAAGTTTACGGATCGAGTCGCCAAACAGATCAAGGCTTTACACGGCTTTAGCAAGTGAAATCGCACCCGGTTCACAGCAACAGCAAATGGGCCGTCCTCCGTGCAAAGGCAACTTCAGGTTATTTCTGCACGAGAGACGAGGCAGGTCAAAGTTCAAACGGAATTTCCAACCGTCAGCAAGGTTTCAACACAGCAGTGATAGCGATCCTTTCTTTAATTCCTAGCTGTTTAAAATTGGATAGACTTTCAGCACTCCAGTCAAGAACGGCTTCCTCATTCTTACGTCATCATTTTCAGTATTACGCCTGGGTCACCAGACACCGAAGCTACAAAGCGAGGGACGCACACCCAACTAGTGAGAACATACATACAAAGGGGGCACAAACATGGACGCCGCAAAACGAAAATAACGCGAAACGGCGAAAGAGTTTTGTTCTCGGACTAACTTATTTTAGTGTGAACGATATGCAACAGCAAGCAAATATACATTACATTGTCTTATGATCTAGTGCAGTTTCAACACACGAACAAATGCCTGAAGATGGCCAAGCAGGGCCGAAACATGTAGCAATTGATTGTGATTTTAATATTATTTTAAATTGGAAGGTTCGGGTAAATTTTCAATTTACCTAAACCTTGCAGCCGCACTATGGCCCTGGTGTCGGCTGAGCCTCCAACAGAAATGAGTACCAGGAATCTTCCTGGGGGTAAAGAGCGGCCGGCGCGTAAGGCTGACAACCTCACCTCCATCTGTGAGCCGACTGTCTAGATAATGTGGGAACCTCAACATCTCACAAATCTATGAACCTCCACGGCCTGCTACAGGGATACCTTTACTTTTTTTTAATTAAAACAGAGACTGTGAGGAGTTTTCAGCCACATTAAAGACGGAAATGAATTCATGACTGAACACAACAGTACAACGGGACGCTCAACAGAACAGACTGCTTCCACTGTTGCAGAGGTCTTTACAAGCGTCTTCCTCATGTAAGATTGATATTATGGGAGCCGAGATAGCTCAGTGGGTATAGTGACGGGCTGCTGACAGGACATCGAACCGTCATTTCCCTAAATTGGGGTCACATTTCCGGAAATGGGCAATAGATTGCTCTCCGCCCCAGAGCGTCCATACCAGCTCTGGTGCCCATTGGACCTTCCATTCAGTAGGCACTAAAAACTCTTAACCCGGAGTTAAAGCGGCCGGGATGTGATGCTGACCACTTACCTTCATCTAATGCCAAATTCAAGAATTCCTCGTGCTTCACATACACACGTCTCCATTGCGTAATGCTTCAATTGTCCCTACATTACTTTGGTAGATATTTGAAGAGGTACAAGAAGGAGGATACATCTTCGTAGTTTCTCCCACTCGGCTCCCAACCTCGTCTTCCAGTACCAAACGTGTACTATGAAACGTCTATGACGACACCATTACAGAGTTGTAACTATTACATCAGGTTTAAAAAAACAGGTAACGCTAACCCTGTAACAGGCAGTCGAGGCTTCCTTATTTTCTAGACAATGGGCTCACAGCGCGTAAGGCTATCAGCCTTACGCGCTGGCCACCCTTTAACCCTAGGAAGATTTCTAGCACTCACTTCTGTCACAGGCTTAGTCGACCCCAGGGCCACGGTTAGGCGGGGAAAGTTAGATAAGGTAAAGTTGTGCCCGAGCTTAACTAATTAAGCACTACGCCATGAAGGCGTATGGGTGAGTGGATCATAGATCCACATTTTCTTGACCTCGACACTAGATGGAGGTGTGGTCAGCTTCACGTTCCGGCCAAATTTTACCCCGAGGAAGATTCCCAGTGCTCATTTCTGTTAGACGCTGAGTCGACCCAAGGGCCATAGTGCGGCTGGAAGGATTAGGTCAACTGAAAATTCCAGTGACATCGGGAATCGAACCCGCGACCTTTAGTTCTGAAGAAAATGCGGACACACTGTAAGTTGTGCTAGTAGACTTTAAAAACCTTGGGAATACAAGTGGGACGCTAACACTGCTGGTAGCGGTGACGTAGCCATATTGAAGTCAACACTGCGCATGGTTTGAACAGCCGCCATTTGTCTAGCGCGGTTTTATGTTTATTTGGTTCTTATTGCTGAACTCACAAGACTAAAACCATACTAATACATTTACTTACTACCAATGCAAATAGATTTCCATGTCAAATTAAAACGCATGCATCCGGCATTCCTTATTTCTTAAAAAGAACATTTTAAACCTAAATTCATTCTTGTCCAGTCATCGCATCTCTGTAATGGACATCCCAAGTCACAGACAGATTCAATAAAAGATTCAATTAAATATTTACATCATGCGATCTTGGGTTAAATTACGTCCTGTAATATGTGATGCCGTGTAAATTGATACACACAAATGTTTCGGAGGAATAGAGCCATCTGTCATCAGGGAAAATAAAGATTGTGATTTTCCAGATGTGACACCGTGTAGTCTTACATAAATACTAACGTTTTGGAGAAACCTGCTATCTGCAATTTAAGGATAAAGCTAAAGATTAAGATTTTATGAATGTGACACCGTGTAGTTCGGTAGATATTCACCAGCGTATAGTTGAAACCATTTAAATTCAGTTTCAGGGTACATCGACTTGACTGTTGGTAGTTCAGACGATATGCACTAACGTTTCGGGGAAATCAGCAACATCTCTTCACAAAGATCAGTATTACTGTTGTATTCTGTATTACGCCATGGAGGTTGTAACCTCACTATCGTGAGCATCTCACATCTCATCTCCAATTTATCAGACTCCATAAACTGAAAACGTCGTTAAAGAACCAATAATAACAGTGATGTACCTACATACACGTCACACAAAACAAATTAATATTTATACTTACACCTCGGATTAGCGGCCACCGTAGTCTAGGGGTAACGTTCCCACCTCATGACACAAGATACGCGGGTTCAAACCCGGGAGTAAGTCCTCCGGGAGGGACTTTAAGCTGTGGGTCCCGTGTCGTAGATTTACGGCACGTAAAAGATCCTCATGTCTCTAAGAGACCTCTGAGCAAAATTAGGCAAAATTTTCCCGCTCAAGTAGTTTTCAATGCCTCTGGTAGATGGGGGGAGTATCGGGTACTGAGGGCCGACCTCGTTGGCTGAACGGGGCTGATAGCACGCACCAGTATCGGTAGGGTATGGCGACTGGTAGAATATCAAAGGGGGACGTACGATAGACTATTAGTCGCGGTGCATGGAGAAACCCAACTCCTCCAATAATAATAATAATAATAATAATACACCTCGGATTTGAGGTTATCAAGGCGGTTATTGTGGAGAGTTTGGTATTCTGTCATGTAACGGAGTGTAGTTCGGAGAGACATATCTCCTCCATCTTCAGTGTCGAAAACTAAGCCCAGCTTATTGGAGCTTTCCACTTATTACTGCTGGTTTCTTGACTGGCTCACTCTCAGACACAAAAGATGGAGGTGATATGTTTCGCCGAAACGTCAGGTTCTCTCAGAACTACAAGGCGTTATACACTATAAGGGCGGCCGCACACCAACTGCTTCAAGAAAAGCATCAAGACATGAGACAAAAGACGCAGACTTGCTTCATTCGTGATTCGTCAGCATCATGACTCGGACCGGTGTGCGGAGGTTTTCATAATCTCATTCGCTTCAACTGTGCTCCTTTCTTTGCGACATGTCGCAGACATCGTGTCTTGACGCGGTCTAACTAAGACGTACTCTTCACACTTATACGTCCCTGGTGTGTATAAAACAAATATACATATATATACCAATTTCCAAACTTGTTGTTTTCTCCAACTATAATTAGAATGATCCAGTCAAGATGATATGGGCAGGGCATATAGCACGAATTGGTGAGAAAAGGAAAGAGACCACTGGGAAGACCAAGATGTAGGTGGGTAGATGATATTAAAATGGATCTTAAACAGATGAGATGGGATGGATTAGACTGATCTGGCTCATGATAGGAACCAGTGGAGAGCTCTTGTGAAAACGATAATGAACTTTAGGTTCCATGAATTGTTGGGAAAATTTTCAGTAGTTGCACAATTGGCGGCTTCTCAAGAAGGGCTCAGCTCCATGAGTGAGTGAGTGAGTGAGTGAGTGAATATAAATACCAACAAGATGCTGTATAAGTATTATTATTCATGTATTATATTCATATAACTTGTTTAATTTACACAACCAGGATGTAACTTATGAAGAACACATTCCGAATGTAAATTACGTATTCACAACTATATTAAACACGCTATATGAAGATCAGCAGCCGCAGCGCCTGAATTCAAATTACAGCATCAATAATTAATGCGAAATTAAAACGAATATGCTGCCCTATTATGTTTATGAATAAAAAAGATGGAACATAAATTTGACGGTAACCAGTTGGAGTTATGTGTGTAAGATTTAAAAACATTTCTAAAGTAACAGACTGGTAGGGCTCATTATTATTCCTAAAGCCACAAGTAAATGGTTCAGTAATGCATGCAGCTACTGTTCTCAGGCGGCTTGATTTAAGTGCCTGAACTTATCACCGATATAGTAAAACATGTAGACACGCCCTCCTTAACTCACATCTATTTCCTCTTAAATACAGGGTGGTCCAGTTCTACCATTAAATTCTGCCACCACCGCGTAGTTGACTGAGGCACAATGTTACAAGCCGGAAGGTCGCAAGATCGAGTTCTGATAAGGTGGATTTTTCAACACCTAATCCTTTTAGCCATACCATGGCCCTGGGGTCGACTCAGCCTCTAACGGAAACGAGTACCAGAAATCTTCTTGGTAGTAAAGGACCGGGGCGTAAGGCTGAAAAACTCACCGCCATCTGTGAGCAGATTGCCTAGAGAAAATGTGGAAGCCTCGACGTCTCACAACCCTGTGGGCCTCCACGGCCTATTACAGGGATAGCCTGGCGCGTAAGACTGATAAAGTTACCGCCATCTGTGAGCCGACTATCTAGAAAATGTGGGAACTTCGACGTCTCACAATCCTGTGGGCCTCCATGGCCTATTACAGGGATAGCTTGGCGCGCAAGGCTGACAAACTTACCGCCATCTGTGAGCAGATTGCCTAGAGAAAATGTGGGAGCCTCGACGTCTCACAACCCTATGGGCCTCCACAGCCTGTTACAAGGTTCGTTCGTTAGTAACTGCCTTGTTCTCGATCTTCCTGTAATACGAACCAAACATGCAACCTTCTCCCCTAACCTGTATGCTCCCGGAGTACAACAGAATGTACGGAAGGCGCCTCAAGATCCCGCTCGGGTCGGAATATCAGTTCAGTTTTCAAGTCCAGCTGCTCTTCAGTTGGATTAGAATTTCGTAGTTTATGACCTACAGTTATGGAGCAACTAATTATCCAGTTCCTGTTAGTGGAATCCCGCCACCACTGACAACTGAACGTCTGCATACTAACAACTTATTTCCGTGAGATATATTTTATTATCGTATCCCATTTTCAGCCTTTGAAATGATCAATATCCTGCAAGTTCTCTCCAATATTTTATTTTGTTTATTACGTGTTTTTTTTCTTGTAATGTGCATTTAGAGGTCGCAGACATGATCATGTCTGTCCGTCCGTGTGCCAGTGTGACCTATGTTGGAATTCTCAAGTCAACAACCGCTGGATGGATATTGACGAAATTTGTTATGTGTCCCTCAAGACTTTAAACGCAAAACTGTGTGGGTTACGTAACTGAGGACAAGTACGAACACGGCTGAGGAAAGAGAAACAGAGAAGAGAAGAGAAAAGAGGTGAAGACAAAGTATGATGTATATAGAAAGGAAGAAGCGCAATAAATGATAAAGAAAGATAATATGGAAGAGAAGCAATAATAAGAAGGAAGATCAGGGAGTAATGAAATGCCTCTCGTGCCTTGTGTCGCGAAGGTGGCATACTCTTTCCGGCTAATTTGTTAAAACAGGCAATAACAACATGGTAAAAACGCGAACTTCTGAGATGGGAATGACAGCGCTACTACCGAAATACAACAGACTGAGTATATATGAAAACAGGGTGCTGGGGAAGATGATGAAAGATGAAACAAAAGGAGACTGCAGAAAACTGCTTCACAACTTGTATTCTTCGTTAAATATAATTGGAACAATCAAGTCAGAGGAATGGACTGGGAATACAGCACGCATGGGGAGAAAGGAAGGTGTAGAGGTTTTTGTCGGAAAGTCAAAAGAAAGAGATCACGAAGAAGACATAGGAACGGGTGGGAGGAAAATATTAAAATGGATTTTAGACAAATAGGATGGAGTGGTACGGACTGCATCCACTGAAAGGCAAATACGCGACGGCCGTGGATATTCTCAAGTTGCAGCAAAGAAGCCATGTGGAGGCTGCATTGAGGTAAGGACCGAGCCTGTTCAACCGCTGAGGCTTGAGGTTCTGACGGTTGAAGATACGAAGTTTACGGTCTTCTGAGATGTGACGTCGTGTAGTCTGGTATTACGCAGGAACGTTTCGGAGAAACCAACTGGGGTGTAGCTCCATACAGTTTTGTAACATGTACGAAGGTTTCTGAAGATCCTGCTCTATGCATCTTCACGTTACAAGACTGCGACGCCGTGTAGTTTCATAATAGGTAAGAATTTCTTCTGAGCAATCTGTTGCCTCCATCCTTACGTTAGATGGTCGCCTGAGATGTGACGCCGTGTATTTTGGCAATAAGTATGAAAATTTCACAACTGCCACCTCAATCTTCAGGAAAGATTATTAACATCTTACATCCCATGCCGTGTAACTCAGAAACCAACCAAGCGTGTATGTCCGATAATTTCCAATTTCACATTGCGATAAATTATTATATACCAATATATTTGCAAACAGGGCGTGATCCGCGGACCTAATGATACAGAGCCACGGCCTGAATTTCATGACAGATTCTTCGGGAACAAGTACAGCTCATTGCGCAATCTAACTGTGTCATACCCCGTCCTAACGGTCCATGTCTTCGTTTTACAGAGGCATGTCGACCAGAGCGTCGCCAAGTGTATGACGTCACTTCTGACCTATTGCTGTTTACTTGTCAGTACGAGCTCAGAATTACAAAGTACGAAACTTCTGAATAACATAGCACAGGTTAACGACATCTTTCTGGCTTATGAAAGCTGCCGCTGCTCACAAACTCTAATTCTACTCGTCCGAAATACATGACACTCTCTCCGAAACGTCGGCAATTTAGTCTATATCCACACGATATACTCCAGAAACAATCTATATTGAACTCTGAGGTTTTTCGCTTCGATGAGATATTAAATTGTGATCTGCTGGGTTATAACCCTGTGTAATATCAAAGGTGTTACAACGGTTTCGGAGGAATCTTCTGCCTCCATCTTCAGGATATGAGATGCAGGCAGTAGGCACCTTCGATATTGCGATAGCCACTAGGAGAGTTAAGCAGCTTCATAACCCACAAGAACACAATCTAAAGGATTCGGTATTATAACTCAGTATCCTGCTGCAGTAGTTAGTCACCTGATTCACAGAGACGGTCTCGGAGACGCAACTTCTTGCTGTGTCTGTACACTGGCGGTGTGCTCCGCTGTCGTGTATTATAGCTCTTACGGCAACAACAACGTCTCGATCTTATGGTTGAGGGGGATTGAGAGTTCAGTTGCGTGATATTCGCCGGACGGGGGACCTGAGCGCGGGAAGCTGAAGAATCTTCACTGTTAACATCCGTTACCAGTAAACGGCTGTTGACGACAGTGCGCGTTGAAGAAAACCTAGTGTTTGCAGCAGTGAAGCGTAAAGTGTGGAGATCAGCGGTAGCGCTGTAACTGCCTGTAGTTCCGAGTAGTGTGTATAAGCGGTCAATAAATCCACCCACCAATCCAACCCCGTCTATAGTCACACCCCTAAATACGTGCGAGTATATTTCCAGAAGACATTTATGACCACAGAGCTAAAGGGAGGCCTAATTATGGACAAATTGTTTGAATTATATACATCCTGTCTCGAACCCATACGTTACAGGACACAGGCCCCAAATACATGTCTGGCTCATCATATGAAGGGAAGGAATGAGTGGAGATATCCTCCAGAATACACGCCCATAATTGTGCTTCCTTGTACACGAAGACACCTAATAAGGTCTCTATTCCTTGTGTCTTGTTTGCTTGCATGTTTCCTTGTTTCGGGGGAACGTAGTGTCTCCATGTTCAGGGTGGAAGTGTCTGAATGTTGCTTACTTTTGCTAGTCAGCTTCTCAGCATTAATTTCCGAACCTGATGATGTAAGTGTTGCATTCCTCTGAAACGTCTGTAAACCTCTACCAGGCAACGGTATTCTTCAAAGAAGAAAATCAGAAGATAATTAGCATCTTCAGGGGTTAAAAAGAACGGAAAATTTGGATTCAATCCGTTGAATCTTCCGAAAGTCACTCCATCTGCGCATGCTAAGAAGTTATTATGAAATTGCGTTTATAAGATTTGCATTGTTAATCATATATTCTTTTATGACGTTATTCATATTCGGAGAGTTCATCCAGAATGGATATTAAGAAAATGAAGGACTGCCGTTAACGAGTTATCAGGGCTCGGTCCGCCACAATGAGCTAAACGTCGCTCAAAAGATTCTATAGGAAACTCAGTAACAGTGAATAATGAAGTTTCTATAATATCCGGTCCAGGATAGTAACAAAGGATAATGAGAATTTCTCTTACTGGTCATTAAGGCTTCACCATTAACTGCATCACTCAGGAGTAGGAACGGGCGACTATTCTAAGCATCCTCATACACTAAGCTTGAGAGCGGTTCACAACATGTGGACGGAGACAGTACGTACATTTCCAGGTCTGAAATTCGTCTCAAAAAAGTTGTTCCTTCCTCACAGAAAATTTCTTGCATCTAGTTAAATACGAAGTTCTCATACGGTAACTACGAAGAATATTATCTTGCGGCATGTGCCGCCGTATGGTCTGGTATAAGTCTTCTGACGTTTCGAAGGAACGTATTGGCTCTGTGTTCAAGACTGAAGAACAGGCCAAGCAACTAACCATCAAGAAGCACGCAGGCTTGGCTCAGTCTTCGATGAAGATGGATGCTTTACACAGCTCCGAAACGTCGGGAACTTGCACGAGACCACGCGGGGTTACAACCCAGTAATACGCTTCATAGTCACCGCCGTGAGAACACCAAGACCAATAATTTTAATATTATCCTCACAGCTACACTTAGGCCTTACAAACGGTCTCTTCATTCACATTTTCCAATTACAACTGTGTATTCATATCTGAGCTCTTCCATTCTTGCTACATGCTCCGTCTATCTCCGTGTCTCCAATTTAATCCTAACTACAAGCTGAAAGGCCGCGGGATCGATTCCCGATGAGGTCACTGGATATTTCAATTCACCTAGTCTTTCCTGCCGCAATATGGCCCTAGGGTAACTGAAATGAGTATCAGGAATCTTCCTAGGGAGTAAAGGGAGGCCGACATGTAAGGCTGACAACCTCACCGCCATCTGTGAGCCGACTGTCTAGAAAATGTGGGAGCCTCGACGCCTCACAACCCTATGGGTCTCCACGGCCTGTTACAGGGAGAGCTTGGCGCGTAGGGCTGACAACCTCACCGCCATCTGTGAGCTGATTGTCTAGAAAATGTAGGAGCCTCGACGTCTCACAACCTTATGGGCCTCTACGGCCTGTTAGAGGGATAGCTTTATCCTAATAATAGTTTATAACGTGTGTACGTGTAAATCATGAAACTCCCGTTAAACAATGTTCTCTGTCCTTCTAAAGCTTTTGCCTCAAAATTGAATATTCTCCCAAAGGTCACTATTGGTCTGCCAAATATGCACATTAGTTGATATCTCTCAATAAAGCGATCCCTCTTCCGCTCGTTAGTGAGCATGCGAAACTAGAGCCACGCAAGTCCATAAACAGAACCAATTATTTTGTCGCTAAGAATTACAATCCGTACCAATTAACGCCTACTGAAACAACGACGGCGTACTACGAAACAGAAATGAAACCAGAAGCTGCCCCCTTCCCCGTGTAATGTGCTCACCCAACATTCCTCGTGACGCTCGCGTCAACGTCGCTTTTGTTGCTAAGCTGTTGCTATCACCAGTTGCGGCATTTACGAGCAGACTGTGTGTTCATTCGAATCTAAACTGTTTGCTGCTGTTCTTGAAGCAGCTAACAATGCTTACCCTGAAAATTAACTACAGAATAAGACAACAGTACTAATACCACATGTATGCCTGAAAATGGCGTTGCAGTTAGGGTTGCGTTTTAGATGACACACCCTGTATAAAGTTTGTCCCAAGCATATTCCAGTGTGATGGACATTGAACTAGCAAGAATAGCATTTGACCTGCAGTAGATCATCGGTATAGCGTTTAGGCTATGTATTGGCAGACCAGAGTTCAAATATCGGTTGTGGTCATCTCTTCCTTCACCGCAGCATCCAGACCGACTCTGGGGCCCATTCATGGAGCGATGAGGACGAGAAGCTGACCACTCCCCTCCATCGAGTGACGAGGTTAAGAACGAGCAGAGCTATACCTCCATGCCTTCTTGTCGTCATGATGTGGAACGTCATTAAGCACAGGCACAACTTTACCTTAAATAAGGCAAAAAAAGATAAAGTTGTCTCTGTGCTTAATTAAGCACCGCGCAATGAAAACGTATAGGAACGCTGACGTATATCGCCATCGTTCTTGACCTCGGCACTAGATGTACAATGGTCAGCTTCACGCCCCGGGAGCTTTACCCCAAGAGCCTCTTGCTGGATGAGCCGAGGAGCCGCTCTGAATGCTGTGTAGTAGATAAAAATATCTTTATCCTTCCGGTAATCGAGCCCCCAACCATCCAGCCTGCAGGCCGTCGCTCTACCGACTGAGCCATCCCTGCTCTTACTTTACCTTAAGCATTACAAAATGCAGGATTTGCTTGTATAAAATGCTGCTGCGTGTAGACCCGCTGCCAAGGAATTACGGTAAACAACGGCGATCTTAGGTAATGGCACGCATCAATGGACTAACTGGGAAGCGGTGTACTCTACGCTGCACGTGCGACGGCTGCGAGCGGCAACAATAAAAGAGGTACTGGAAGATGTTTTCTGTGCGGTTCGTGCCGAGATGTTATGTACAGGAAAAGGCTATAGAGGTCAGTTAGCTGTGAGACAGTAGCCGGCCAGTAAGGACACGCACACGGAAATTGAGGAAGCTACAGAGTTAGAACCCGTTACCAGGTGACGACCGGTGCAGATACAACAGTCTGAAAAGACTTAGTACGTGCTGTAGTGAATTGTAGAGTGTGAGAATCAGCGAAAGATCTATCACGTGAGAATACGTTCAATTACTAACAACCAGCACACGTGTTCTTCATTCCTTAAGATACACATGATTATAACTGAGCAGCTACTGTGCTTTAGGTGCCCAGTTGCGCTCACTGCACTCGTCACATCAGTGGGTATGAGAATGCATGCGTGCCCTGCGTCGGCAGGGAAACAGGTTTATTTAATGGGCTTCTCGTAACCAATCATTCCGGTTGAGCAGATAATATTCCTACTTCTTATTCCGGAGGTACCAGGTTTGGATCTCAACCAAGAGACCAGACCTTGTGAATAAGACTTTTTCATCTTTTTCATCAGTCACATCCGCGCAACCAGCGCTTCTTACCAGGTCTCCAACTCATTCTGCCATTCAGCCCGACATACAAATGCAGCGAGAAATTAGGCTGATCTGTCTCCCACGAAAGTCTTATTGCAATTTCACGTAAGATATGGTAAAAAGAAAGGTAAATCTACCACTGTAACAGGCCGTGAAGGCCCATAGGGTTGTAAGACGTCCAGGCTCCCACATTTTCTTTAGACAATCGGCTCACAGATGGAGGTGAGGTCAGTCTTACGCGCCGAGCTATCCCTGTAGCAGGATGTGAAGGCCCATAAGGTTGTGAGACGTCGAGGCTCCCATATTTTCTCTAGACAATCGGCCCACAGATGTCGGTAAGGGTGTCAGCCTTAGGCGCCGGCCACCCTTTGGCCCCAGAAAAATTCCTGGTACTCGTTTCTGTTAGAGGCTGAGTCGATCCCAGGGCCATAGTGCGGCTGGAAGGATTAGGTCAATTACTTATCGTTATTATTACCTATATATTGTTTTAGCATTTACATTTCCTCCTACTAACCAACTACGTTAACGAGGTGGGGAGGTTTACGCGCATGATCACTTCTATGCTAGAGGGAGAGTAGGCTCCTGGTAGGTTTCCTAGGGCCGAATGGCAGCGACCAGAAGTAATCTCACCTCATAAAACAATACATATCAAGAAATCTAATGACGGATTACAAATGAGATAACAATGGACATATCTCGTGGGGGGGACCAAGCTCTTTCGGAGGCAGAACCAAGGAGTAAGTTAAGTGTTTTTTTATTTAGTTGCTATCTATTTAATTATGGCTCTACGGCCACTGTGGAGTTCGGCCACTCTTTCAGTTTATCAATCTATACACAGTCGGTAGTACTCCTTTGATGGGGGATCAGCTCGCCGCAAGGCCGCTACCTAAATACAGAACGACACGAACACAGAATAAACGCATACAGACATCGATGCCTCGAGTGAGATTTGAACCCACGATCCCAGTGTTCGAGCGGGCGAACACGGTTCATGCCTTAGATCGCGCGGCCACTGTGATCGGCATAATTTAGTTACTATAAACACAAAATTTTCTGCCTTCTAATGCAAATTATAGGTTGAAGTGGTCTAGTTCACAGTAACAATTTCAGTGTCCGTGGTAGTCACAGTAAGGACTATATTGCATAGTTTGTAGTTCTGGCAGGAATGCTGTCATCATGACGGTCTACCCAGCCGCCTGAGTAGTGACTGAAGAGAACCATCTAATGGGTGGGGATATGTTCCTATGTTCTCATTCGTTACACGAACATAACCTCCGGCGTGTCTTTCTCTCGCATTCCTTTCAAATCCATTTTATTTGTTCGTCGTCTCCTCATACTTCTCCCCATTCTTCCTCCCTCTCCTTCACGTTAAAACAATTTAAATAAATATTGTTCATAACATGCCCTCATACTGCTCCTTAATTTGATTCGTTGTACTTTATACGAAACGTAATATAGTCAACTGTTTTTAGACACATCAGTTTTGCATTTCGTTTCCATGGAAACGTCGTGAGAACGACATAGGGACAAAAAAGCAACCCGAACAGACATGTCCCTCCTTAGACTGATTATATGAGGGCCTCTATATGTCTCGGCACTGTAATTTGAGGAAATGTTACTTTAAATTGTATACGTTTAGTTATGTATGTCAATAGCTCACGTTACGTTTTGTACCCCTATACGTCCAGAGCACGTCACGAAGTCATCTTTCGCGTCCCTTTTAAGTGTCGTTGTGAACCAGCCTTTAGATACGAAAGCGGGGGGAGGGGAACCTGCTGCGACCCCCCGTGGCGGTAACACGAACTACTCATCTTGCTCAACAACACGGCAACAAGATGCATACAACTCCACACATGATCAGCGCTAATTAAGTGACAAGCAAGTTCTTTCACAGAAGAACATCGAAGACCTCGCAGTGAACAAAGGCTTGCCACAGAACATGGAGGACTTCAAGAGAGAAGGAACAACAATAATCATCAAACTGTGGTCAAAAGAGGGGAATAAACAGCCTGACGTGACGGAAATTTGTACTGAAAAGGGTAATTAACATTCTCTCCTAATACGAAAACTATGACTGTAGAAAAAGATTAGAAATATGAACAGCTGAACGGGAGCGAAACAAAATAATAACTCTTGAAAGGAAATTTTTGATCATGAGAGGGAAATTCGTAGTGAAAAGATATAATTAAAATTTTTTCCTCATACGAAAACTATGACTGTAGAACAAAATTAGAAATATGAAAAACTGAACAGGAGAAAAAAAAAACAAGTGTTGAAGAGGAATTTTTGATCACGAGATGGAAATTTGTAGCGAATATGTATAATTACGACTCGTAAAACACTGAATCTTGATAGCAACGCTATTCTGTATAAAAGAATATCGGAAATACCAAAAATTAAACGAAATAAATGAAGGGAAAATTTAATCAGGGGAGGGGAAATAATTGTTTGACATGAAGATGAATTCGTAATGATCACTCATAATTAACGCCGTTTCTTGACAGAAACAGGAAAAACCACACAGAAACGAAACAATAATTACTGAAGGGAAAACTAAAGTCAGAATATAAAGAACAAATATCTCACTTAACATCCTCTCCTGGCAGGAAAACTAAGGCCGTTAAATAAGATTATAAGTATGAAACGTTAACATAAAAAGTAAGTAAAGCTATCCCTGCAACAGACCGTGGAGACCCATAGGGTTCTGTGATGTTGAGGATCCCACATTTTCTAGACAACAGACTCGTAGATGGCGGCAAGGTTGTCAGCACTACGCGCCGGCCGCCCTTAACCCCAAGAATATTCCTGGTACTCATTTCTGTTGGAGGCTGAGTCGACCCCGGGGCCATAGTGTGGCTGGAAGAATTAGGTCAACTGAAAAAAATCCAATGACCTCATCGAGACTTGAACCCGCGACCTTCCGGCTTGTAGCATAGTGCCTCAACCAACTACGCTACCGCGCGCCCCTAAACGCTTACATAAGGTAACAACAATAAGAGTTGCTGGAAGAAAGCAGTGATCACAAAAAAAAAAGAGAGAGAGAGAGAGAACTGCTATAGGATATGAACGAATAATTATGACAGAAGTCTGATAATTGGCATATATTCCTCGCGGGGGCAACGATGACCGAAAACAAGAACAACAACCAAGAGTAGTGACAAAGAAAATGAAGCTGAAAATGGTTGGAGGCATACAAGAGTCGAAGACCACGCTCGCCAGTGTACGGGAGGCAGCAAACAAGCTTCTGCAGCCTCCAGTGCTCAGAACACCGCAGTGAGATACCAATCTGAGTCAAGAGGAAACGTGGCAATGAATCGGCCGAGACGCGGCACGCTTAGGAATTCGGCGCCAAGTTCATGATCGGAAGGATAACAAGAACTACAAACGCGCAAGTCCAGTGCGCAGTCTACATCAGGAACTGATGGCGCATGTGCGTACCTTCTGGGATTTCATTCCTCTGCAGCAACATATAACTTAAGTAACTAAAAATCCATCTCCATTGAGTCGGATCCTTCATCAGAAGCTAACAGTTGCTCAACTACTCAAGAACTATCGAGCTGTTTATGGAACCTGAAGGTTCTTCACGCCGATCACGGTGGCCGCGAGGTCTAAGGCATGAACTGTCTTCGCCAACTCGAATACTGGGATCCTGGTTTCGAATCCCACAAAGGCACGGATATCTGTTTGCGTTCACTCTGTGTGTAAGTAGCGACCGTACGACGGGCTGATCCTCCATCCGAGGAACTGTACCGTCTGCGCAAGAAAGGTTATGAAACTGAAGAAGAGGCCAGGGCCCGACAAAGGGCTGTAGAGGCATTCTCAATTAAGGTTCATTACTGTGTTCGTAAGAGCCCGCCGATGCTCCCAATCCCAGGCAGATCAATCAAATCCACATACTGACATATTATTCCTTTAAGATTCACTTTAATAGTATTCTCCCATTATTGCCTAGGTCTTCTCATCGATCTCTTTCCTTCAGGTTTATCAAAGTTTTGTGTCCGCTTCTTCCTTCTTCCATGTGTGCTACATACCACGCTCATCTTATCATCCTTGAACTAATCGTTCTAATATTATCTTTTCGACAATCAGATTGGCCACCTCGTTGGTGTCTCCACCTTATCGTGGTGAGGGGGTTTGAGTATGCCAAGGACCCTGAGAGCTATACCAGCGGTAGCGTAGCTACTGGCAGGGCCTCCCTTGCTGGACAGGTCAAAAGGGTAGGCATCAGACGAAGAGAGACACCAAAAACTGATGCCGGAAGCAGCGTCATCAGNCTCCCATTATTGCCTAGGTCTTCTCATCGATCTCTTTCCTTCAGGTTTATCAAAGTTTTGTGTCCGCTTCTTCCATGTATGCTACATACCACGCC
This sequence comes from Cryptotermes secundus, assembly GCF_002891405.2. NCBI lineage: Eukaryota > Metazoa > Arthropoda > Insecta > Blattodea > Kalotermitidae > Cryptotermes > Cryptotermes secundus. The sequence continues at coordinate 38,992 of NW_019739959.1, forward strand.
CATCTTACCATCCTTGAACTAATCGTTCTAATATTATCTTTTCGACAATCACCTGAACAGTTTCTCTACTTGTATTAATTTCTGGTTTACCTAACGACAAATTCAACACATCAGGTTTCACAGCGTTGAACGATTGGATCATTAGTCAATGATGAATTGGTAAGGATATGGAAGTACAGGATATCTTGTACGTGAGCCACCGTTAAATCTTGTCCCTAAGGCTAATCATGTAACAGTTTCATATAAAATACATTTGAAATTTAATTAAGCGCTATTTTAGTATCCCCTTAAACTGTGCATTGTCCCCAAAACGGTCATCTAAATCTTGGATATTTTATTGCGTTGTTTCAGTCTTTCCTGCTGCGCTCAACACATCTGAAAGTCTTCCTGCTCCTGAAGTACATACGCAACCGTGAACATTTGGATTCAGATTAACTGTAACCGGATTGGCGGTGGTTTCAGGTTCGAAGCTGATTCCCAAGACGGACGTCCAACAGAAAATTCTATTAATTTTACCCGACTACACGGCGTAACATCGTAGGAATTACTACTTATCACAGTCACCGCTCCCAAAACATTAAATTCAGCCACGCCGCCTGTTGCTTACGTGCAACTGCATCGCGTAACATGGTCTCTGNAGATTGGATCATTAGTCAGTGACGAATTGGTAAGGATATGGAAGTACAGGATATCTTGTACGTGAGCCACCGTTAAATCTTGTCCCTAAGGCTAATCATGTAACAGTTTCATATAAAATACATTTGAAATTTAATTAAGCGCTATTTTAGTATCCCCTTAAACTGTGTATTGTCCCCAAAACCGTCATCTAAATCTTGGATATTTTATTGCGTGGTTTCAGTCTTTCCTGCTGCGCTCAACACATCTGAAAGTCTTCCTGCTCCTGAAGTACATACGCAACCGTGAACATTTGGATTCAGATTAACTGTAACCGGATTGGCGGTGGTTTCAGGTTCGAAGCTGATTCCCAAGACGGACGTCCAACAGAAAATTCTATTAATTTTACCCGACTACAAGGCGTAACATCGTAGGAATTACTACTTATCACAGTCACCGCTCCCAAAACATTAAATTCAGCCACGCCGCCTGTTGCTTACGTGCAACTGCATCGCGTAACATGGTCTCTGCGTGTTTTGGGAGAAGCAATGGACGTAAACGCTGACTAACTGGGTTTGTATGTATTTATATTGTACATGGCAGTTCAATGCTTCGCGTAGCACGAGAGTGGGCAGCTGATGAGACAGGCCTATCCACTCGTTCGCAGGCTGAAAGCCACCCAACAGAAGACTCCACAAATTGGTTTGTTCTGTCCTTAACAGATAAGCAGGGGCAGTGTCATAGCGCCGGCTTCCCGAGTTCGAGCCCAGGTCAAGTCATGTGGGATTTGTGGTGGACAAAGTGGCACTCCGAGTATTTCGATTTCCCCTGCCAACTCTCATTACACCGACTGCTCCACACTCTTCACCTATCATCCGGGGCTGGTAAAAAAAAGCCCTGATATATTTTTTTATTGTTAGTGGGGTGGGACTAAGTCCCTTGTACTGCGGCCACTTCTGGCCTATTGTACCAGTCCCAGATGACAGGTGAGGGTGATTGCGGAGCAATTGCTGGAATGAAGATTGGCAGGGGAAACCGAAGTACTCGGAGAAAACCTGCCCCAGTGCCACTTTGTCCACCACA
>NW_019739959.1:42883-81616 GCF_002891405.2 Cryptotermes secundus
GAATTGGTAAGGATATGGAAGTACAGGATATCTTGTACGTGAGCCACCGTTAAATCTTGTCCCTAAGGCTAATCATGTAACAGTTTCATATAAAATACATTTGAAATTTAATTAAGCGCTATTTTAGTATCCCCTTAAACTGTGTATTGTCCCCAAAACCGTCATCTAAATCTTGGATATTTTATTGCGTGGTTTCAGTCTTTCCTGCTGCGCTCAACACATCTGAAAGTCTTCCTGCTCCTGAAGTACATACGCAACCGTGAACATTTGGATTCAGATTAACTGTAACCGGATTGGCGGTGGTTTCAGGTTCGAAGCTGATTCCCAAGACGGACGTCCAACAGAAAATTCTATTAATTTTACCCGACTACAAGGCGTAACATCGTAGGAATTACTACTTATCACAGTCACCGCTCCCAAAACATTAAATTCAGCCACGCCGCCTGTTGCTTACGTGCAACTGCATCGCGTAACATGGTCTCTGCGTGTTTTGGGAGAAGCAATGGACGTAAACGCTGACTAACTGGGTTTGTATGTATTTATATTGTACATGGCAGTTCAATGCTTCGCGTAGCACGAGAGTGGGCAGCTGATGAGACAGGCCTATCCACTCGTTCGCAGGCTGAAAGCCACCCAACAGAAGACTCCACAAATTGGTTTGTTCTGTCCTTAACAGATAAGCAGGGGCAGTGTCATAGCGCCGGCTTCCCGAGTTCGAGCCCAGGTCAAGTCATGTGGGATTTGTGGTGGACAAAGTGGCACTCCGAGTATTTCGATTTCCCCTGCCAACTCTCATTACACCGACTGCTCCACACTCTTCACCTATCATCCGGGGCTGGTAAAAAAAAGCCCTGATATATTTTTTTATTGTTAGTGGGGTGGGACTAAGTCCCTTGTACTGCAGCCACTTCTGGCCTATTGTGCCAGCCCCAGATGACAGGCGAGGGTGATTGCGGAGCAATTGGTGGAATGAAGATTGGCAGGGGAAACCGAAGTACTCGGAGAAAACCTGCCCCAGAGCCACTTTGTCCACCACAAATCCCACTTGACCAGACCCAGGAAAACAGGCCAATTAGTGGCCGACGTACCAAGTGGACTCAGTCTCACCCCACCCCAAGAAACTCTGTGGCACGTAACAGCACAAAATTCCCCAACACTGGGACAGAAAAGTCGTTGGCGTCATTATTAAAACACATCTGTTGGATCTGAGGTTCTTACAGCGGTGACGCCGTGTGCATCGGTAAAACTCAGTTTGCCGCTTGCTTCGCCTAGCTTCTTTCTTCCTTACCTGTATACTTCGATCCTGATGGCTGAGGCTATGTTCTTCCGAAATGTCGTGCTATTTCCGAACTACGGGGCATTTAAACGCACATTACAACATTTTTCACTTCTGGTTAACATGATTAGATTACTGCCAATCACTTGTGACATGTAGACCCGTTGCTAAGGAACGGCTCGGTAAACAAGTACGCAATAAATACACAACCAGCAATAGAGCAGACCCATTTCTAGGCAACGCCCGCAATACAAGCGCGCAACAATAGAACCGGTGCTGCAAGAGATGTTTCCTATGTGGGTTCGCGTACGTACATTGCTAGGCAACGGATGTGCTTTCTGTGATGTGGTCCGACCCGAGAGGCCAACAATTCACAGATCAATTAAATTCATTTCAGCTCAGCTCAGTTGGGGTGTCCACTCCGAAGGAGAGACAGTGTGTAGTTATTTGAGAAATGTTGTAACCAGTTGTATGATGGTCCAATAAATTCAATCATCAAATCCAAAACCCGTCTTATTAGTCACGCAAACCCCGGATACGTGACAATATAAAGAGAAATCATCAGAAATTCATGTTCATTTAAAGAATCCTTCCCGACCTGGTTCACCTGTTCTCTCCCGCTGAAATTCTCCATTCTGTTAGAAAATCTAAATTTAAAATGGCCACGAGCAATTTCCCCCCCCCCAAATCAGTATTCTATCGTGGTATTATCTACCCGTTTCCTCACAGACTGCGATGGAATGACGCATTCATGTGCAGACGCGTACTGTACTTCCTAATATCCTACATTCGAATCTGCAGTAACTCTATAATAGGCCACATCATAACACGTGCCTTTCAATTCACTTAAAATAGAGTCAAAGCACACATATCCATTGGTCACAGACGCGATTTTTACTAATCACTTTGGAAATCAAAGTCATGGTTAAATCTCAAACCGACTCCACGTTGTAAGACAGGGTTCGAAACACGGGATAGCCTAATGGAGCTACGAGGGGGGGGGAAATAAGGAGAAGGGAAACTAAGAGCAGATTCTTGTTGCAGCGTCCGAGTGGAACAGTCCCGATAAATACAAGTGGGGCCCTCTCCCCTAAGAAAAAAACATTAATCAATAAAATGCCTTTTCTTATCTGACACATAGATTTCTTGAACTTATCTTCAACCGAGTGAGAAGAAATTAGCTGAGTCTAATTTTGGTCTCTCTTTACTAGAAAGATTCACTGTAATCTCAAATTAACGGTGATAAATCGTGCGTTGCGTTAGCTGCGTGTGTGTAACTTAGGATACCGTTGTCTAAAGCATGTTCGAGCATGCGCCATCAGCAAATGATGACGTACATCATCACGTGACATAAACAGGCACATCTCACATCTCGGTCGAGGCACAGGACTTCTAATCTGCAAGAAGCTAAAGCTATCCCTATAACAGGCCGCGGGGGCCCATAGGGTTGTGAGACGTCGAGGCTCCCACATTTTCTCTAGACAATAGGCTCACAGATGGCGGTGATGTTGTAGGCCTTACGCTTCCGTCGTCCTTTACCGTCAGGACGATTCCTGGTACTCATTTCTGTTAGAGGCTGAGTCGAAACCATGGCGATAGTGCGGCTGGAAGTATTAAGGTCAATTGAAAAATCCCATGGACTCATCGGAGAATCGAACCCGCGACCTTCCGGCTTGTAACATAGTGCCCCTCAACTCTGTGAGACGTAACATGAACGATAGAGTACATCCACACCATAGCATGTAAACGAGGCAATTCGGTCTGTGAAATCTTTGGCTGTAAGCGAGAAGACTCCACCAAAAGATTTCCGGAACGGTTATGTGACACACCACGTCTCGCAAGTAATTTGGGTTGCATTCCAGGTAGGAGCCAGCGATTTTCCCTTTCTCAATAGTGTCCACACAGAATTCGGGTACGACGTAGCCTCCTAAATAACGTACGGCAAGATCTTGTTCCCGGGTGTAATGAAGCCGAAGCTTAAAGCTAAACACTCATCTTCATCTGGTGAAGAGGTGGAGCAATACCTCCATTCCCTTATACGTCTTCATCTCGTGATGATTAACTAAGCATGCGATTAACTTCACCTTAACCATAAAAATACTATAGACAACTAAACACAATAAAAAGAGAGACTGTTTATTACTTATACCCCTCTTGTTCTCACCTAATAATCCATTCTACAAGCGTCATACATGCAGAAGAGCTACATGATGCATACTTAACAAATTGAAAGACATAGCTCCAGAGATAGAAACCGGAGAACAATTCATAAACCTGTCCACAGCTTTCTGAAATTAAGACCCACGTTTCTTTGTGTTCTACTGACCCCGGCTTGTTAGTCTTCATCACCCAACAGCACTTATTTTATTTTAGCTAGTGGCTCGGCAACACACCCCCCCATCCTGCATAAAATATCATGATATTCCAACAGGCAGTAAAGGTACTAACTATACTGTGCCTAAAGCATCACGCTGTGACATGATTACAGGTCAGTTGCGAGGCAACAGCTGGGCATAACAATATCCGGTTCATTGATAGGCAAGCAACAATAAAAGAACCGTTGGAACCGGTGTTTTCTGTAAGGTCTGTGCTGAATCATGAAAATGAACACGTTCGCGGTATAGGACAAGGTGAAGTCAAACAGAAAATATAAGAGGCTAAACGTGGTGGTGAAGCTTACGAGCGTTCAAATGACTAAGCTGCCGTTGTAGCATAAGATACGTAACATAGACATGGTCTGCTCTGTAAAGCTTGTACTGACAGAGGACGTGTGCAGCACAAAGAATTTTCAATAACATGCTATATGTGCAAAATAAACTCTTGACGAAAGGCAAAGCGTTTTCGTAAGAGACAAACCCATCTTCTTGTCAGAGAGAATGCTACATAAGGACTATTACAGCATGAATTAATTTGAAAAAAAAAGTCTCTGGTCGTGGGTCTCAAGGGACCTGACGTCAAACGNGCAAGAGTTCAGTTGGGAAAAAAGTCTCTGGTCGTGGGTCTCAAGGGACCTGACGTCAAACGAACTGATTGGCGGTAAACCACCAGTCGTAAAGTAAATTTAACTTTAACTTTTTTGTGAGCCTCAAAATAGGCATGATCTGTACTGCCTGAGAACTTTTAAATAGTGCACAAGGAAGAATTTTCAGTAACATGCTATATGTGGGATAAGTACATTTGACGAAATTCCACGCATATTCATAACAGCCAAACCCATTTTCTTGTCAAAGAGATGTTAGGTAAGGGCTTTGACTACAAGGACTCAGTTGCAAGAAACTCTCTGGTCGTGAGTCCCAAAGCCAAGAAGGACTGACTGGAGGTAAACCGCCAGATATGAACTGACTATGATGTACTACTGATTTTGACCGCGGTAAATATGATATGACCCGACATGGGACTGAACCCTGCTGCAGCGAGAGTAGGCAAGCGACTAATTGCCTGCGATATGCCAAGGCCTCCTGCAATTTTCTTACGATGACGTAACAGTCTACATCAGTAACTGAAGATGACGCACGGTCGTTCCTACAGTGGACGGAGCATAAGAAACTCCACAGTACATTTCGTAGTTATTCACAAGACCGACGAATTACCACGAACATACCATTCATATGTGAATGTATTCCTTTCAACCCTTCATTCACTTTAATGTTGACCCTGGGTTGTAAATCGATAGTGGCCGGTGCAGCCGTGACTATTAGACGGGTTTTGAATTGGACTGACACCACATTCATACAACTCGGAACTACAGACAACTACAGCGCTACTGCTGATCCACGAACTTTACACTGGCACTAGGGTTCCCAGCCTTCACTAGTCGTATCCTGGCAACGGATTTATCACATTCTCACTGTAACTCAAAATCAGACATGAAGTCTTCTTTGCACAGTCTAATTCCATTCTTGCTATTGTTCTCATTCTGCCAACTTATTTCAGTTCCCCTGCTCCAAAGCTCATGTCCCGGCAGGATGGCATCTCGAAACTCGACTACCTTTTCTCAAATTAATTCTTCTTTATAACCACTCTGCATGGACCACGCAGAAAACACAGCCTCTCTATTGCTGAGAAGGCGGGTTTACAGTGCAGTTGCATAGTAACGGAAGTTTCTTGGGTAGTCGTTGCCTAGCAATGGACATTATTCTAACTTCTCTACTTCGGCTTTCGGGCGTCATGTAACACTACCATAAACGATATATTTCAACACGTGGTACGGCTTTTGTTTCTGGAATTACTAGGGCCACAGCGTGGACGGGTACAGCCTGGTATTGTTCGGGTCTCACATCGCAATTGTCGAATTCCTGGCTCTAACGAGCTGACGTGCAGCCCTTCCAGTGATATCTAAATCAACACCCGCGTCGTAGGCGAGGTAATTGTCATGCCTGCATAGCCGCTAGCTTTCCACAGAGGCGTATCCAAATATGGAAACATGAAAACCTGATTGGACCAGGTTAAATAGGTGAATTGCTGTTTCGTTTTAATTACACACTGTGCCTGCTGTCACGTTATGCGCCCGGCAGTAATGTTATGTAGCATACTATGTACGCCTGAGGTATGCTTTCTTTCTGGCCAGACTAAGCGCAGTCCGACACGTACAAATGGGTGTAAGAAAATTCAGTCATCCATTCAGTGGGGGTCCCGTGTGGAGGCGGGTTCGGTTACCTCCACTGTAGCCCTCGGAGTTGTAGGAGACGACGAAACCGCGCAAACCTTTTCCAGGGGGATATAAATACGGGGACCTGGCCCTACAGGTTGGGGGAATCTCGATTCTGAGACAGTAAAATGTGGTCAGGAGTCCCGAGGGACTTAGACCTGTGACTGACTATGCTGGCGAGGCCCAGCAGCAATTGTAGACGACAGACCCGTCCTCTCGTCAGACAGGATGTTACATATGGACTATAACCGCAAGTGCTCAGTTGGAAAGTAAAAATTCCTTTGCAACCCAAAACCTATGGGGTTATCATTCCATTCACATTGCCTGTAGGAATGCGAGATCCTTAACAGTAGGGTTGTCAATTCTCGGACAATAACTTCCAAATAACTGCCGGCTAGAGAAAATTAATCCTACTTTATAGTCACCGTGTAGAAGGTTACCCGAGTCCTCTTAACACGTTTGCGTAAGCGGCGGTCTGTTTCGCAATATCGTCAACTCAATATCCATGATCAGTTGCGTCACAAACAGAAATGATCGAAACAATGCCGTGTACAACGAGAAAAATATCTGACCGTAAGAACAGCAGGCTGGAGAAAACCGCATAATTTCTACTCTGCGCCACACATCATAGGGAAGCATGAGACGGCTGGGACAGCTAGCTGAGAAATGCGTACAGAATTTTAATCGGAATACGTGAAGGGATGATACACAGGCATAGACAAAAAACATAATTAAACTCCGTGGCCTGTAGTCGGCAAGCCAACTGTGCCGATCGAGCGACCGCCGCTTTTCGGCGAAGTTAGTGCCTACTTTAGCAGACAGAGGGTGTCGCGTGATCTGGGCAACGATTCCGCACGGCCGTTAATCTCGGTTTTCTAGACCGGAGCCGTTATATCCTTAAAATAGCTCCTCAGTTATGCCGTTCCAGGCCCACTACTTCTCAGAAAATCTGGTAGCGTCGGGAATCGAACCCGAGACTACTGGGTCTATAGTCAGGAATTCTGACCACAAGACCACAGAGGCGGTATACAAAAAGAGACAAAAAATAATATTAAATCGAGCCAAGAGAAAAAGGCTGAGTTTGCGAACATAAGCGATATGAAAATCAATAATAAAAAACTGTCATCAATTAAGGTAGTGTTACATTAATGATGATAAAAGTTTTATCGCTCCGTAAGGAAGAATAGCAACCCTTTCCTGCCTCCTTTACCATACAGACAAGATTAAGGTCGTACCTCCGCGCACATTTGTCACTTTCAAATTTGTTCTGGGTTAGAAAGTTGGAATTTCATCTCAACATAATCACCCTAATGGAACTGAGTTTATTTTCAGTTGTTATTGCTCCGTATGATACCACCAGGAGTGGAATGCCATCGTCTTCGTTAATGAAAACAAACAGAAATGTTTAACTTTATACATTCTGGTAAGTCGCGCTAGTCACTGGTACAGAATGATTTGACTACAACGTCCAGTGTGACTCAAATATATATACGCTGCCTTTACATGTTTCGGTCAGTTAATGCCAATATTAAGATGGCAAATAACAACATGCTGAGTAAATTACTATTACATAAATCATAGTACATCGAGTTCAAAGTTGCCCAAATTTTTATATAAAGATTCTAATTATGACAAAATGTGGTGAGTTAAAATACACGTATTAACGAAAGGACTAACAGCTCACCAACAAACAGACTCTTAACCAACTATACACAGAAGCAAAAATCACTGCCCGCACCTCCAAGGGCGGCAGTCTAACCCAATCTCCCGTTGACACAAAAAGCACGAAGACATGAAACTTAGCGGTTTAAGATTTTAAATATTAAGAATTTTATTAATACGTATAACTCGCCACATTTTATCTTAATTAAAATATTTATATGTAACACTTTGAACAATCTGAACTTTATGTACTATGATTTATGTAATAGTACTTTTCGTACGTGTTATTTGCTTTATGAAGAGGGTCATTTTTTTTTATTTTTTTCCCCTTGGCACTACAGTCCCAGTGGGCCTAGGCCTACCTCCATGAACTTCTCCGTTCACTTCGGTTTTTCTAGATCTTACATATTCGGTAGGACTCCTTGGGCGGGTGATCAGCTCGTCGCAAGGCCTCTACCTGTACACAGACACAGAAAAACGCACACAAACAAACTAAATGTCCATGCCCTGAGTGGGATTCGAAGAACAGNTGATTACCCAATTTGTGAAACTCCCCGCCGGGCTCATAAACGTGCAATTTCTCTTTTTTAAGCTGTCTTAATTGATTATATAATTTGCGCTTCTTCTTATCCGAAGAAATTTCTTCACAGATACTGGCTGCAGAGAACACGTTACGGGTTTAACACACGTAACAGAATTTTGGGAACTACTGCACATTTATAAGAAACTCAATGAACGAAAAAACAAGTTACCAAACTGAGCGGTGATTGTGAAGAGAATTGTCTTCTCGGTTTAACGGCGTGTTGTTCATTCGAAGCCCGCCCATGTTTCGGAAGAATGTATCGCCTCCATCTTCAGGACTGAAAAGTAAGTCAAGCAAGTAGCCAGTGTTAAGCAGGCGTGAAATTCCTTAGTTTCTCATTCGACTGAATCTTCCACACTAAAAATGGAAGCGATAAGTCCTTCGTAACACTGGTAGACTTTTACCGAATCACGTGACGTCACAGCCCCGAAGGTACTATTTAAGTTAGGTAAGGTATTCCGAGCGCAACAATTCTGCACAATCGCCCCATAAGTTTTATGGGAAAAGTGTATCCCAGATAAAACATGCACTACATATTATCTCTACAAATTTCGCTCGAAACATTTTTCACCCCGAAAAATACTTAACGAATTACTCTTTTGAGATGTCAGCGGAACTACCTGTAGGGCTTGTAAATGCCCTTTACTGAAGCCCGACCTCATCCGAAACTAAAACGTGTGAGCTAACTTTGTAGAGTTCTATCTTAAGGATTAACGCCATGTAAAACTATTTCTGTAACAGGCCGTGGAGGCCAGCAGGACTGTGAGACGTCGAGGCTGCCACATTTTCTAGTCAATCGGCCCACAGATGCCGGTGAGTTTGTCAGCCTTACACGCCGGCCGGTCTTTACCCACCAGGAAGATTCCTGGTACTCATTTCTGTTAGAGGCTGAGTCGACCCCAGGGCCATAGTGCGGCTGGAAGAAATAGGTTAATTGAAAAATCCAATGACCTCATTGGGAATCGGACCCGCGACCTTTCGGCTTGTAGCATAGTGCCTCAATCAACTACCCCTTTGAAATGCATTTATTTCTATAGAACTGTATGATTTTTATAAATGGATTTTTTACGTCAGTGTTAGTTCATTTCGTGAAGAACTGTTGTAGAGATCAAAGGCTGGTGTCTTTTGGTCACGTTCTCGTCGTGCTAACTGGAACTGACAATTAATTTGAAGAGTACAACCTCAGTGGATGTGCCAATTCAGGCGTACCACTCGCATGAGAATAAAGCACATGCACGTACAGCTTCATTGTGTGGAGTAAGTGAAACAGGGCGGCCATCGCGGTCTGATAATAAGTGATGATCAGATTCGCCGAGCATGAAGCATCGTGGAGATAACAACGAGGCGTGACGCACGATCTCTGCCTTGTGTGTGTGTGTGTGTGTTTACCTAGCTGCGACTTTTTATACTGCGTAGGTCAAGACATAGGGTGTCTAACAAACACTTTACCGAAAGTCGCAAATACGAGGCAGCATTCTTGAGTCTGGTTCTAAATCCCAATTCATTACTTATTAATCGTACCGTATCTGGGAACCTTCCTCTACTTACTTACTTATGGAGCTGAGCCCTACTGGAGGAGCCGCCAATTCTGCAACTATTCAAGAATTTCCCAGCATTTTATGGAACCCAAAGTTCATTACCGTGTTCACAAGAGCCTTCTACTGGTCCCTATCCCAAGCCAGATCGATCCAATCCATATCATCCCATCCTATCTCTCGTAGATCCATTTTAATATTGTCCACCCACCTATGCCTTTCTCTTCCCAGTGGCCTCTTTCCTTCTGGCTTTCCCACCAATATCCTACATGCATCATTATTCTAATTACACTTGGAGAAGAGCACAAGTTACGAAGCTGGACCTTTCTCAACACACATATTTATTCCATTACGGACGCAACGCAATGAAGTTGATGGAGAAATATGAATGTTAGTTATGTAGAAGCAGTGTTTCTGAGAGGATCTGAGGACTGTGTATAACACTCGGGAATTACTCAGATTTTGGACTCTGCCCATCGTCCGGTATTTTAAAGATTCTAACACAACGTTTCGGACACTACATCTGTTTCCGTCCTCAGGCTGATGGGTTTTCCAATGACTGAGGATAGGTCTTTCTGAGGGATACAACAGAGTAGGTGCTCACCTAAAAACGGAAACAGATCCAATTTCCAAAACGCTGTGCTCTCCATTGTATTTTAGACGGCAGCCGACACACAAGGTGCAGAACCCTAATAATGCCAAGCAGTGTTTTGTTTCAGTGCATCGTGGCTGACAGCATTTTGTTGTGGATATGTCAAGTGTAGTACACTGTACAAAACAGACGGTTCACGACCGACTATTCGTGCGTGCTATTCGTGGCAGATAGCGTTACACGTGAACCTCGACGCGTCATTCGCTGATGTGTAGGACTGGAAAGGAATACGGAAGAAACAGGGGAAGTAAAACAGTACGAACGGTTGTATAACGAAAGATGATACCTCCCGTTCAATTGTTAACGGGCGTTACACTAGTTATACAGGGTAATTCTAAATTATTTTCGGTGTTTCCGTGGCCTGTAAACGGAAAACCTCACAATATACAACTTCTTTATTTAGAATCAACCTGTATAATTAATGTAACACTCGTTTCTTTAATACAAGGGGTAATTCTAAATTATTGTCGGGGTTTCTGTGGCTTATACACAGAAACCCAGACAATAATGTAGAATCATCCTGTATAATGAGTGTAACACTCGTTTCCTCAATACAAGGTAATTCTACATTAGTGTCGGGGTTTTCGTGGCCTGTAAACGGAAAATCTGACAATTTAGAATCATCCTGTATTTAAAAAACATGTATTCTATCCTGAACACCCTAGGGTTTTCCGTGAAACTGGGCTTAAAGGGCGTATACGTACGCCTAGTAACACACACAGTGACATCGGTCGTACGACGTCCGTACTGTTCATGTCGCATCAAGTAGTAGAATATAAAGTGTAGTCTTAGCTTTCATACGTGACGACATGCGACATCTACCTGCGACAGTCGGAGAGAAAAAGAAATGTATCTGGAAGCTCTAGTGTGAAAAGCAGGTCGTACGGAAAAAAGATCGCACGACTTTTCCGTACGACTGATGTCGCTGTGTGTGTTCCTACCCTAAGTCTGTAAGCAAACTTCCTGCCCCTCCCCCCTCCAAAATGGAAACGTCCTGGCGGCATCCATTGATCCAGAAGGTATTATTCGCAATCTATTGAAATAATTCGCTGTAACTAACTGGTGAGTAAATAATTAAGCTTATGTACACGATATTTACAGTTGTTTAATTATACAAGGGTCCATTAGCTAGACCCCGCTGCTGTCGCATGAACACAGTTCACTACGGAGTGGGTTTCAACCTTGCAAAACTTTTATCGTATCCCCATTATCCGAGATTTACAACTTTACTTCACTAATCTCTGTATACACAGCACAAAACTAACTTCGAGAAACAAAGCCCTTCTTCAGACGCAAATAAACTCCTGCTAGATAAAACATTCAGAGTGTCTCAAGGAAGCCAGAGGATTATCGCCATTTGCACAAGAGTCCAATGGTGCTTATTCTAACCCACTCACATCCAATTTCCTTGAGGTTCATCACAAACTTCCTTACTTACTCATGGAGCTGAGCCCTTCATGAGGAGCCGCCAATTCTGCAGCTGCAGCTACACAAGAACTTCCTAGCATTTTATGGAGCCCGAAGTTTCATTACCGTGTTCACAAGGGCCCTCCACTGGTTCCTATCCAGAGCCAGATCAATCCAATCCATACCAACACATCATATCTCTCTAAAATCCATTTTAATGTTGTTCACCAACCTATGCCTTGGTCTTCCCAGTGGTCTCTTTCCTTCTGGCTTTCCCACCAATATCCTATATGCATTCCTCTTCTCCCCCATTCGTGCTACATGCCCTGCCGACCTCATCCTCCTTGACTTGATCACCTAGATTGTTTATTCAGAGGATCCGTCCAGGGCTGAGGCGTTGTGTACATTTGCGTAACAAGCTTCTATTTTGAGGTGAGGACTTGTAGCCCCACGCCGATCCCCCCAGGGTGGACCACTCCTTGTCGGCTGTTCGCGTCTGCTTATTCAGTATATTCGCAGATTTCCTCCATCCGCAACCTGAGGACGCGCCATGCCGTGGTGACAAGGGATCCACCTAACATGGTCATCACAAACATATGACAGTAAAATAAATACATAATAAGGAGGGAAGAACGAAAAATCGTTGGCGTTTCGAGATTCGAAATCGAATCGTCGAGCACGTTAGCTCAAGCAGTAACGCTTCTGACATGTATTCTGAGAGCGTTCTTATCGAATCTCGTGACTGTGATCTTCCCGTACTTTCCACGGTCTCTCACGGCAAGCGCCAGGTGTACCATTCACTGGGGCACAGCATCCTCCTACTGCATGCCTTCCAGTTCATTATTCACTCTCACCGAGTCACTCGACCTCATACTAAACATTAAGTAACGACAGGCTGGCTTTCCACCGCGGCGGGCCGGGTTCGATCCCGGGTCTGGTCAAGTGGGATTTGTGGTGGATAAAGTGGCGCTGGGGCAGGTTTTCTCCGAGTACTTCGGTTTCCCCTGCCAATGTTCATTCCACCAATTGCTCCACAATCACCCTCACCTATCATCTGGGGCTGGCACAATAGGCCAGAAGTGGCCGCAGTACAAGGGACTTAGTCCCACCCCTAGAAATAAAAAAAAAGTAACGACAGCATTGTTAAATAAAGTACAAACAAACAAACAAACATAATCCGTAATCAGAGGAGTTAAGGTCACCAGCAACAAACTGTCTAATGACCTGCCAAGATCGATATAAATACATCGCATAAGGAGCGGCCTCATGTCCAGTAACATAGCAGTAGGAGCGGAGTGCACTGGCAGTGAATGTCTCCTGATTGCTGGTCACGTGAATGAGAGTGACAGCTGAATGCGACCGCAGAAGAGGGAGTCAGAGGGGCAAGGAGGGGACACCACCTGTTGCATGCCAAACACTTTGTTCTTCCACCTCCGTAAAGTTCGCGAACCCAGGACTCACACTAATATCCCTTACTTGCGCCACACAGAGCAGCACGCTAACCACCCTAGAGTTTTGCAACCGCAACGAATATGGCTCATCCCAAAGGCAACAAAAGCTACTTCAAGTAATGGGATAAAATAGCATCTTCGCTTCCTCTGCTTCCAATTCCACTTGACCCCCTTCCTCTTCTTAATCTTTACTTCAAGGCGCGGGGAACTGGCAAGTAGCAAATAAAACACAAACTCCGTGGCCTGAGTCCGCAAGCGAAATATACCGACCGAGCGACCACCACTTGTCGGCAAAGTTAGTGCCAACTTCAGTGGATAGATGGTGTGGCGTGGTCAGTGCAACGGATCCCCACGGCCGTTTATCTCGGCTGTCTAGACCTGAGCCGCTATTTCCTTGAAATAGCTCCTCAATTATCCTCACGAGGCTGAGTGGACCCCGTTTCCCACTACTTCTCAAAAAATCTGGTAGCGCCGGGAATCGAACCCGGGACCTCTGACCACTAGACCAAAAAGGCGGTCTACTTCAGTGAACTTCAGTGAATACTGCAAGGGTTGTTAAACTTGCTTTTACCTGGTGAAAAGTAATAACTCATCCACCTCTAGAAGGAATTATTCCGTAGCGATCAAAATAAGAAACAACGGTAGATACAGTATTATCCATTTAAACCCGTGCTTAAACATAAAACAATGCGCTTTATTCCACACTGACGATCAAACATGAATAAATTTTGGACAAAACATTAAGAAATTTTCCCCAATTGTTTTCATTATTTGCGTCAAACGCCGTGGTCGTACACTAAGATATGAAATACGTTTTCCATTAGGGTAGAATTTTAAAAGTAACATACCGTACTTCAACATGTAAATGATTTATATGAAACAACACCTGAAAAAACATTTTAAAGTACCTTTCTTGTACAGTCATTTATTCTACACAATTCCAACCGATATTACAAGGGGCAAAGCCAATTGATAATTTTAAGGAATTGCATTTAACATTCATAAAACTGCAATGCCTCTTATGGAGATATCTAATTTCTACTTTATCGTGAGTAAAACTTATATACGCTACTTTCTCACTTCAGCCCATTATTAAAAGGAAACTGAACGCCTGCTGGCTGTCTGCAACTTATAATTAATAAACGTGGCTGTTTCTAAATTGGCGTAATAACCCTTCGGGGTATGCAGCTGTTTAAAATTATATTTCATATACAGAAGCAAAAAGGCCTGTTCTATAATTGCACACATCTAACCGCCATCTGTACGCAGCAGCAGTGATGATATTCCATTATGCAATTATTGATTATCTAATTACAACTTCACTATTGTACACTGAACACAAAATTGTTAACGTACAACACATGTTTCAACCATTATACGGTTGT
Source organism: Cryptotermes secundus (assembly GCF_002891405.2). NCBI lineage: Eukaryota > Metazoa > Arthropoda > Insecta > Blattodea > Kalotermitidae > Cryptotermes > Cryptotermes secundus. The sequence goes on from NW_019739959.1 coordinate 57,483, forward strand.
CTTCATGCGCTGAATGTTGCATTTAGTAGTTGATACGCAGTTAGTTATATAGTAATTTAGATAAAACGGAATATTGTTTTAATTCTGGTTAAAATCTAGGTTAAAAACAAAACTGCAACAAATGTTATTATGAAGTTCAGTGTCAGACTCTAATATGTAGTGCCCTGATTTTGCTGCTTCTTCTTCTGTGTACATCCGGCGGCATTTCTGTTGTTGCTCCAGGCCTGTTTTTGCTGTTATCTGGTGAAATTTGGACGAGAACTCTCTTTTCAACCAGACAACACTAAAAAATTACCAATAATGTGGATTAGAACTGTCTTATATAACCATCCAACACTATAAACAAACACCAAAAATGCTGATTAGAACGGTCTTACATAACCATCAAACAATAAAAAACACCAAAAACGGTCTTAGATAACCATCCAATATTAAAAAAAACACCAAGAATGCGGATTAAAACGGTCTTACATTACCATCCAACACTAAAAAACAAACACCAACAATGCGGATTAGAACTGTCTTATATAACCATCCAACACTATAAACAAACACCAAGAATGCGGATTAAAACGGTCTTACATTACCATCCAACACTAAAAAACAAACACCAACAATGCGGATTAGAACTGTCTTATATAACCATCCAACACTAAAAACAAACACCAACAATGCGGATTAGAACGGTCTTACATAACCATCCAACACTAAAAACAAATATCAAAGTAGAACAGAACAACAAAACCACAGAAAAGTCTGCAGAGTGTAAGAAGCAGCCAATAAAAACATGACATGTCACAGTGTTAAACTGAAAAACAACCTTAATGACAACATTGGCTTCAATTCCAATTTAAACCTCGATTTTTACACAAATTGTCATTCTATTAGTAGTTTTAAAGCAACATCACCTTTATCTAATGACTACACAACTGACAGTGTATGAACTCATAATGAACCCCAACAACAGAACATAAACGCGTGTAACAACCTCAGGACAACTTCATAATGGTCGAAATATATGCTTTGAACTAACACTTTAGTATCCAATCATCAGTTAATCAATAAATACACAACCGAACATTGTCGCTGGTAAGAAACTTGAGTTAAGACGGCTAAGGGTAACCACTGGAACCAACTAAACAGAATCCTAGAGCGCTGAATTATTATTTCCAGGGTCTCTTCGTGTCACTTAAAATTCAGGGCTGTAGACGTTACAATAAACGAAATGAAAGGGAAGTCTTCGTATTATGACGCATTTAAAATCTAATGGCGCACATAAAGACGCTAAGGTCCTCTCCGAAGAACAGGACATTAAAATACATTGCCTTCATGCAGTACAGAACGGGTTGTGGGAGACTTGAAAGAACATCTGCATCATTAAAAACGTTTGCTCCTAAAGATAATAAAATATTTCGGAGATCACAATTATTTAAGGCTACATAAACGTCATCACCGCCTCAGAATTACGCCATCTATCCTGAAGAACGTTTTGTGCTGCGCTCTGACGGTAGAGACCGACGCGGTGAGGTAGGCAGTACTTAACGCTTTAATGCTCCGAAATGTCAGCTTATCCTGCAGAATCAGAAAGAAATGAGAATATCGACTGCCCGACGGACAACTACCTCTGTTCCAACACCGTATACGAGCCTGAGTACCCGTTCTTCGCCCGGGCTCTTCTCAACATAAACTGTAACGCGACAATGGAATGACCATATGTTCTGTTACGGACATGTATTCGGCAAGTGTTCGATTCCAATCTCGGCAGGGACATCGACAATCCTAAGCTTTTCGTGCGGTTCCACATGAATAATGGGGCGATAACTCGATTTGGACACGATCGTTTGCTTCCATATCCTTTATGATTCATTCTTCATCAATCTCGTAAGATTCCACACGACAGTGTCTAGATACTGGAATCGTCGTAAAGTAAGCCACAAACCTCTCAACATATAAAAGTAACGTAACAACCTCTACGCGTCAGTTGCAGCTAGTTGGCAGTAACTCCGATGGAAGCGCCACTTGTCAGCTTGCCGGTCGCCGTAGAAACGTGCACTGATAGCACATCTTTAAAGAGACACATCTCAGTGGACAGTAATAGCCTAATGTAGAGCAATGGTGGAATTACTAGTAAGGAGAACTCGAAAAAACTCGGACATCGACAAGGTTGTCAGTCATCGGCGCTAGCCTTCCCTTAACCCCAGGATAATTCCTGGAACTCATTTCTGCTAGAGGCTGAATCAACCCCAGGGCCCATAGTGCGGCTGGAAGGATCAAGTCAATCGAAAAATCCATTGACCTCATTTGAAATCGAACCCGCGAACTTCCGACTTGATAATTAATAAAAAGACAAATGAGTTGTCTGCTAGTTCATGTTCTCTATCAGATTAATGTTCCCTAACGATGCAGGGCGTGCCATCGTGTCAAAACGGTTCGACGCCGAACGCGGTGCCTATCGTGAACACTGTCTCCAAAAATGTTGTTACCAGTCGGTATCTTATTCGATAGTTCCCTGTCAGCGCAGGTACTGTAATCGTAGCACGAAAACAGGTAATGAATTCAACTCGAAGTAATGTCAGAAAAAGAACATATGTTCTGCTCACACCTGCACAGCTTTTGCGCAACTCGCGACAGAAGCAGCCTAGCAACCAGGGTGACACTCAATCGTGTCATAAGGAAAGTTGTGACAGTCCATTACAAGGGGTTGGTGGAGGGGGATACAGCATCTCATTTAATTTTCGTACCGTAACGCATGACTGTTTTCGGCTTTTTAGACGGTACACTCTACATGTGAGTTCTCAGTTTTGTTACGAAGAAGTCTATCTATGGCTGGAATCAGACATTTCACTGTTAGCATTGTTTCAAAGGAACTAAAATTATATAAAATAAAATTAGAATTAGGACACCAAATTCAGTGACATCCCCTGCAAAAGGCCAGGTGTAACAATGCTCAGTTAACTTGCTCAACATTTGCATGCATTTCCTTCGAAAGGTCAAGGACGTTAAATGACCCGGTGCCCAGAACCTGTCATGGCCTCCATATATGGCAGGATTTACATAATACGCGTTAGATTAAGGGCCTTAACATGAATGCACCAATATCCGTTATACCTTAAACTTCAAGTTAACATATCGAAAAATTATTGTTTCATACCACTACACACTCTGGTGTGTATGATTAAAACCCTATTTGAAGAGATCTGGGACACAGAGCCGCGTAGTCGGTAGGAAACGACAAACGTTTCGGAAGAACATGTCGCCTCAACTTTCCGGGTCTAAGAATAAGCCAAAAAGGAAACCAGAACGTAGCAGGTAGCAAGCACAAGTGACTTATTCCTCCGAAACGTCCGGGACTATATTGCGTTATATCCCAGAAGACAGAAATCTGTACAGTCGCCGCTGTGGGAACGTCAGAGTCGATCTGCGTTGAAACCGTTGAAACCAGTCACAACCGAAAAGGGGGCGTGAAGTGGTAATCCTCTTGGAAGTGCTCTGTTCGAATCTCGTTCAGGACAAGGAGGCCTCTCGCCCATTATCTTCACTTCCTTCAGGCAAATGCCGGCATAGTAGCTCTATTAGGCAACGACCGCTTCCATCCTGCCCTTACGTGGTGTAGCAACAAAGAAAAATGAGAAGGTGCTGATGCGAATAAGTGAGGGCACGCGGTGGCGTAGTTGGTTGAGGCACTATGCTACAAGCCAGAGGGTCGCGGGTTCAAGTCCCGATGAGGTCATTGGATTTTTTCCAATTGACCTAATCCTTCCAGCCGCACTATGGCCTCTAACAGAAATGAGTACCGGGAATCTTCCTGGGGGGTAAAGGGCGGCCGGCGCGTAAGGCTGACAAACTCACCGTCCATCTGAGACGGTTGTCTATAAAATGTGGGAGCCACGACATCTCACAATCCTATGGGCCTTCACGGCCTCTTACAAGGATCGTTTCACGTTTTTCTAAGAGGAAGAAGTGACAGGAGCCTGAAGAAAACTGCGTAATGAGCTATAACTAACACTCTTCACAAATTATTGTTAGGGTGATGAAGGGCGGGGCATTTAGAGCGAACTGCGTGCATGGTTATGGCAGAGGAACTAACTGAAAAATACGCCTAGCAGAGTGAGGCCATTACAGAACGGAAATATGATTTTCGGCCCATTTTCAGTATTTAAGAAAATAAAAGGAGGCTTATGATATCACCTTACTGTTTGTCTGTCTGTCTGTGTCTGTATCCGCTCCTTTTTTTTATACGGTCCTTGTCGTATCAAAAGAAAGTAAGGGAGTAGTTCTTTCCAGAACTTCTGGTCAATGTACTATTGGGCTTTGGTATATTTCCTTCCTTTTTCAGGTTTTACTTTTTTTTTAATACCCAGGGAATGGGAAGGTTCCTGATCCCCTTCTGCCGGTGCCCATAGATCCCATAAACGTGATAGGTACGAAAAGGTGAATGGAAACAACCTGTGGACGTAATCAGCTGACCGACACAGCAGCAGAACTGCAAGCGTGCGCGCGCACCCACACACGAATACACCAACCTGCCCTCTTTTCTTTCCATTAAACGAAGCTTACGAGCACGTATCTCGGATTAATGTTCTGCCAAGGCGTCTGGAGATCTGGCACGACCTGACGAGATAACACGGACTGGTAGCAACAGAACAGCTTGCTTCTCTGGAAACTGGACCCAAACTTATTATCTAATTGCAAGATTTTCTGGTTAATCTCACAACGGAAACCGGCTCGGCGAAAAGGGGGCAGATATTTCAGGGGGGAAAAGAGACTTGAAATTAAAATATATATATATATATATATATATATATATATATATTACAAAGATTATAAATTACTTTTAATGTATTCGTCTACCCTGAATACTCTAGGGAGATCAGTAATAATATTCTCAAACAGCTCAAACGTACGTTCTTATACAAATTGTCCTGTTGCCCTCCCTTGCTCAAAGGAATCTTGGATTTCCCCACGGTCCTTAGCCATCCGCTTTTTTTCATTGCTAGTGGGGTGGGACTAAAGGTTCTGCCACACAGAGCGCTACGTACGCGACGCACGCTACGTACGCTATGTTCGTTATACGAACAGAAAATATCTCCCTTTATTGCCAATGTGACTGGCCACACAGACTTCCGTACGCTACGTACGCTGTGTTCCCTATGTTAGCTGCGTCGCAGAGTGTACACAGCGTATGCAGCGTACGTAGCGAACATAGCGTAGCGCTCTGTGTGGCCGAACCTTTAGTCCCTTGTACTGTGGCCACTCGGAGAAAACCTGCCCCAGTGCCACTTTGTCCACCACATCCCACTTGACCAGACCCGGGATCGAACCCGGGCCGCCGCGGTGGGAAGCCAGCGACTAACCGCTTGAGTTATGGCACGGCTCTTACCCATCCGATTTCTCTTACTTTCCTTCTTTTAAGAGAAAGCGGGGTTAGCTTCGTATATTTTATAATTTCCTACTAACGGGTAAAGCTATACCTGTAACAGGCCACGGAGGACCACTGGGTTGTGAGACGTGGAGGATCCCTCGTGTTAGACAATCGGCTACAGATGGCGGTTAGGTTATCAGACTTAAGCGTCGGCCGTCCTTTACCCCCACGAAGTTTCCTGGTACTCATTTCTGTTAGAGACTGAGTCGACCCCCAGGGCCATAGTGCGCCTGGAAGGATTAGGCCAATCGAAGAATGCAGTAACCTGTTATCAGTAATAACAACATGGCATACGGACAAACTTGTGAGGCGGAAGGCCACTGCATTCGACTGGTTGCTATGGTTACCATTTGTTGTTACTATGATTAAAGTGTTTAGTAATGGCCTCTATTGGTACTGGCTTTCGGAATGAATACGGATATTATGCTTAACAGCAGCAACCATCGACAGGACTGCACTGTGAAGAAACCCAGAAAACCATATTCTATAAAGAGAAGACTATCTTTCGGGAAGCGCCATCTCACAAACAGGCAGAACATCGCCGACATTTCCAGAGTCGTAGTTAGTTTTTTCTTGATTTCTTGGGACGGAGTGAGACTGTGTCCACTTGGTACATCGGCCACTAACTGGTCTATTCGCAGGGCCATTCCGGGAATTAAATTGTCGCACCTTGTCTTGTACCAGTCCCAGAAGATAGATGATGAATATGGCGCAGTCGGTGGAATGGGAATTGTGGCAGGAGAAACCGAAGTACTCGGAGAAAACCTGCCCCAATACTACTTCATCCATTACAGAGCCCACATGACCCGACCTGGGCTCGAACCCGGACCGCCGAGGTGGGAAACCGACGAGTAACCGCCTGAACTATGACACGGCCAGGGTCGAAGATTAAGTCGAGCGAGAAAGCACACTGACTCTGAAGATGGATGCCAGTACCTCCTCCGAAATGTTTTAACTTTTTCTGGGATACACGGCGCCACATGCTGACGTCATGACTCAGACAGGTATGCGGTGGTTTTCATAATCTCATTCGTTTCAACTGTGCTCCTTTTTTTGGGTCATGTCGCAAACATCGTGTCCTGACTGTTACATGTCTTGAGGCATGCCGGTGTGCGGCCTACCTAAAAGTTCCGGGAATCGAAAATTCCTACATTTTCTACTAAAAAAACTGCTAGATTTGGCAACATATGACATATGCTGGCATTTTATCGGACCTACACATAATCCTGTAACTTTCTAAGAAACGGTCTGCATATCTGAAGTTCTTAGTGGCCTTTGACATACAAACGTGAACCAAGGTCAACTCTAACAACTAAAAATGGTGGCTTGCCACTGTACGAATTAAAGTTGACAATTCTGGGGTTAAAAAGAGAACATTTCTGAATCATTTTAACTGGGGGAAAAATAGATCCAACTTAGACTCGACGCACGAAATGAGTGCGGCTTCTGTACGACATCGCATGAGCGAGCAGAGGGTCATAAAGTTCTGCGTCTCGAGAATATTAACCAACATGCAACATGAGAACTACACATGAACACGCAATACGTTCTAATGAGTGCTGAACAAAGGTTGGTAAATGCAATGCGCAGGCGCAGAATTCTTCTTCACCACCCGCACAGATTTCGCGTTTCGACTCTACAGCAGAGTCTGCTTGTCTCCTGGGGGCACCGCTCTCGAGCTAAGAACCACGCACGCGCAGGTAAGTGTGGAGTCTTGCTGTCCAGGTCAGTCGCAGCCCCATACAAAAACTTTCGTCAAAACAAAAACATTCTGGAGAGTCACAGGCCACAAACCAACAAAAGCGTAAGTAACATCATAAATACAGAAAATGAATATACACACGTACCTAAAAATAAAGCTCTAACATAATACATCACATTACAGACAAGGCAAACACGTGCATAAAAACTGTTCAAGGACACACAAATAAAACAGCTGGTTAACCCACATAACCTAGACTCCGAGGCAATTACATAAGAAAAGCAGCACAGCATTACAAGCATTACACAATCACCTGTACACCTGAAGATTGCCGGTTAGGCCGAAACACGTAGTGACAATAAAGAGAAAACCACGACAGAATTAACCGACGATGCACATAGACGGCAAAAGTGCGGAACTGAAAAGTCAAACCCACCACTCGTCCTTATCCTGATATTCATGCATCCCAGCCCACACTTTCCACACTATACCTCTTTAGGAACTAGTTTAATATTATCCTTCTACCAACACGGTCTCTTTCCTACAAGTTTTCAGACCAAAATTGTAACATTTTCTTTTCTATTTCTCTGACACGTGCTACATTCCCAACCCTTCTCATCCTACTCGATTTGATCAATCTACTAATATTTGGTAAATAAGAACAAATTATGAAGTCCTCACATGCCACAATCTGCTGTTACTACCTCTCTCTTAAGTCGAAACATTTTCTTCAAGGTCTGCTCTCAAACACACTTCATACACATATTTCCTTCAGTGTTAAAAATAGTGACCACCGGGCTTTAAAAGGTTAAATAATAGTAACCTGTCGAATTTCCGTCTCCTGTTCGCACACGTGACCCTTCAATTGATGCACAATTTACAGCTGTCGAGTTACATTTACCATTTCAATGAATATGCTCTGTATAAACTTCAAAATGTGTGAAATAAAACAGCCTGATAGCCACATGCACCATGAAGATTCGTCTCGAGGGTGGCAGTCGCCAAAATACTTGCTTAAGAACTACGTTCAAACGATAACGACTACTTTTACTAATCGCCATGACTTCTTTGCAATAAATCGCCTTTATTGTTGGTATTAACATTAGGTGCAGTGTCTTCTTTTGTCTAAACTTTGTTTTATCCGAAAACCCCGGGAGCTCGATGTCCTTCTGAAGCCCAAACCCACAGTAATATAATTCATATAAATATTAACAATAATAATAATCTTGCCTTACCAACTTTTTAAGCAACTGTCGGCACTGAAACACTACAATTTATTGCTGCCACCTTCAGGTCCTTTCATAACTAAATTACTTTTTCTTTCGGTTTCCACAGTAAAACCATAATGACAAAATCACACGCTGTGTATATGGGTCGTGCCACTGCTCAGGCGGCTAGTCTCCGGCTTCCCACTTCGGCGGCCCAGGTTCGAGCCTGAGGCAGGTCATGTGGGCTCTGTAGTCGACAAAGTGGCGCTGCGGCAGGTTTCCGCCTAGTACTTCGGTTTCCCCTGCCAATTCTCATTCCACCGATTGCTCCACACTCATATCACCATCTACCATCCGGGGCTGGTAAAATGGGCCAGTTAGTGGCCGACGTACTAAGTGAACTCAGGCTCACCCCCCTCCCCAAAATAACTAAGCTACTTATATAAAAATTACAGTACTCACCTTGCAAAGAACGCCGCTGCAGCAGACGACTGAGCCAGAGTACCCGGAACTCCGCTGACAGAATAGGCGTACTTTGATTCAGAGTAGTAATTACTCTCCGGAGTTGCAGACGTAACACTGGGACCAAGAAGTAAGGTCGGTGAAGAAGTTCCAGTAGAATGGCTATCAAGACCACCACCGTACAGAAAGTCAACAACAGAATGTCCGCTGTAATGTGATCGTGCAGACGGCGCCGGCTGGTGTCTCACATAACCACTTTGTTCTGAACTCGAATTCACTATCCCATTCGGTAAATGGGGCTTCTGAAACTGAAACGACTTTAACGTAACCGAATTTGTTGAACCTTTCGATATCTTAGTTGGCGGTAACGCAGATGGTGTCCCGCCATTAGCAGTAATCGTCGCATTACCAACTAAACTTTTAGCTGTTAACTTTTGTTGCGGCTTATACGCAGTTGTCAGCACTGTTGAATATTGTTTTCCGTTATATATCACTGCCGTCTGATGTGAAATCCTCGACGAATCCATTACTGCCCCATTTGATGCCACGTGATTCTTCAAGTGTTTATTATAACCATGTTTGTCAATCGGTAACTCGTCACTTCCGTTCATCTCCGTCGTATCAATGTTACTTGCAGTGCTTGTCACTGCACCGTGACGATTCTGATGATGTCTTATCAGTACGCTGCTACCATCTGTGGCGCTCGTGTTTGTGTTTATGTCGTCACAACCACTCCGTACGCCTGACCGCGAACCACTAGCTCGGCCATATCCACTTGCTTGAGCCTCGCGAGAGAGACAGGCATGCTGATGCCCTTTACTATGAGACGACGACAGTAGCGCTGTAGTAGTAGTGGTGGGAGATCGATGCAACTCCTCATATTTCCCTACCGCGTCTGCTTCTTCTGTTTCGCGTTTGCAAAGGTAACTTACTGCGGTGTTATTGGCTGCACTGTTCATTAACGCAGCAGGCAGTGATGCATGGGATGTGTGTGTTGGATGTTCATGCGAAGATCGGTGACTCTTTGGGTGTTGATTTTTGTTGTGATGATTACTGGGAAGCAGTTTGTGGTGGTGATGATATTGGCTGTGTGAGGTCCGTGGCTTGTAGACGTAGTCCGCTGATGTTATCGCTTCAAGGTCGAGCTGAAAAATAAAATTACTGTTATTTTCGACGTACTTCTATACATCGAAGTTAATAGGAACGGGGCGCAAATGGTTTTGCGTTGCTCCAAATCATTAGAAAAACTCGGGGTAGTAACCAACATGTGTTAAAAACAAATTATTAAAATGCAAGTTCGAACATGTATCGTTGTTGGGAACGATACCTATGACGTCTTAAGGCACTGGAAATTGGTTTCTCAAAATGCGACGCTCGGTAACTACGGCGTCATTCCCTGCCATAGGAGTGAGACTGGCGCCATCAAGTAGAACGAATGTTGGCTATTACTCGTTGTTCTATGTGACGGCCTGACTATAGCGCTTATGAAGTGCAAAGGTTAGACATGAGGCTTATGCAAAGTAGCTGTTACATGAACAAAAGAGACTGAAATTAAATTTAATCAGAACTGTGTAACGTAGACTGAAAACACGAAGATCCATCTAAATTTCCTGTAATGAAACATGTGAGCCGAAAGAAAGACACCAACTTCTCCACTATACAAACATTTCATGACGAAGCACACCATAAAAACCTGTACACAGTATTAATCAAGGGTAAACGTAGTCGTCAGGATACGGAATGGCGCAGTCGTTATAGCGACTGGCTACGGGATGGACTACCGAGGGGTCGGAGTTCTAGGCTCGTTAGGGTCATGAAGTTTCTCAACGTCGTCCAGACCGGCTCTGTGGGCCACCCAACCTCCTATTCAATGGGTACCGGGCGCTCTTTCCCCGGGAGCGTGAAGCTGACTACTCACTTCTAACTAGAAGAAAATGTGGATCTATACATCCACTCCCCCATACACCTTCATGGCGTAGTGCTTAACTAATTATTCACTACGCCATGAAGACATGGGACAGTGAGCCAGATCTACGTACTCTTAACCTGGACACCATTTGGTGAGTGGTCAGCGCCCGGTACCCATTGGATAGGAGGCTGGGTGGACCCCAGGGTCGGTCTGGAGAAAATTCTTGGGCGTACCGGGCTCGAAGTCCGACCCCTCCGTCGTCCATCCCGTAGCCAGCCGCTATACCGACTGAGCTCTTTCGTTGAAGATCATTTGGAATATCTTTCTCCCATTTACGATCAGATCTTTCAACTATTCTCTTCCCTTCAGGTATTTCAATTAAAATGGTGTTTCTTTTTCAGTTTCTCCATCCATAATCTTCAGTTCCACGCAAGATTCAAAGATATAACGTAAAAACAGAATCCTTTCAACTGGAATTAAGCGATCTCAGGTCAATTCTTCAAGATTAGTTAATGGAAACTTAAATGCTTTTAGGAAAATACAGAAAGTGGTAGCAATCCATTTCGTAGAAACTCCTGTGACATTTCACCACAATTCGAAGTGACCATTGGATTTTCCCTCTGAGTGGACTGATCTCCCACAATTCTCGAGTGATGGATGTCTAGACACTAATGGCTCTCCACTGAGCTCCAAGCTTATGGATAGGCTGCCAGGCACAAAGGAATCCACCCGCAACTGTAGCAGGAGCCAGGATGTAGCCTCTGGAAAAAGGAAGTCTGGCCAACAATCCATACGCAGTCCCAAAACTGCCGATAAGAAAGAGAGATTACGTACTGTTTCTAATACCGGTATTTACTGTTCAAGTGACAAAGTTGGTACAGTTTACCTAGTGTAATACATTTTCGAAAATTCCACCGTCAACATCAATGCACTTTGCAACTCGTGTGAGGACATTGCATGTTGCTCGTCTGTACAGTGTGCAGTGAACTGTATATTGAAATAGCTCTGTCTCGGTGCAACTCGTGTGAGGACATGGCGTGCTGCTCGTCTGTACAGTGTACAGTGCACTGCACAGTGAAATAGCTCTATCTCGGTGCAACTCGTGTGAGGACATGGCGTGCTGCTCGTCTGTACAGTGTACAGTGTACTGTACAGTGAAATAGCTCTATCTCGGTGCAACTCGTGTGAGGACATGGCGTGCTGCTCGTCTGTACAGTGTACAGTGCACTGCACAGTGAAATAGCTCTATCTCGGAAACCGTTCGGAATAGGACACGCGTACACATACACATTTTTGCTTAGATTGGCCGATACTATGACCTCCCAGAATATTGACCTTTCCTCCTGGGGCACCCTTTATATAATCCGGATCCTGTCAGCAGCATGAAATAAAACACTAAAAGAGAGGAAGACTGAGGCATTTAAGTTTCAGAAGCTATGAAAGCTTCATCATAAACAAACCAAAAGAAATCTCAATGGCTAACAAACACAAACGATCTTTAGATGCACACAAACTTAGCTGGAATGCTGGATCCTCCATTCATTCTCTGAGAATGCCAACAAAATGGCATTTCTACCTTCTGCCATCTTCCTACATGAATCCGAGTACAGTAAAGAAGCTCTAAATGTAGAGGTGGCCACTTTAAGCTTCAGTAACTACGGGAGGTAACGAGTTACGGGTCACAAAATGTTATTTACAGCGATGCCGCTGTAAACTTCAGTTTTCTAGGGACAAACATGGCATTACACACACACAGGAGATTGAATTTGGGTAATGCTTGCTACCATTCAGTCCAGAACCTTTTGTCTTCTCGTCTGTTGTCTAAATCGTAAAAATTAGAATATAAAAAACTACAATTTTGTCTGTGGTTCCGTATGAGTGTGAAACTTGGTCTCTGACATTAAGGGAGAAACACAAACTGCGTGTGTTTGAGAACAGGGTGCTGAGAAGAAAATCTGGACCGAAGATGGATGAAGTGACAGAAGACTGGAGACAACTCATAATGAGGAGTTTCATAAATTGTACTCCTCGCCAGGTACAACTAGAATGATCAAGTCAAGGAGGATAAGGTAGGGAGGGCATGTAGCAAGAATGGAGTGAATAGGAAAGAATATAGGATATTGGTGGGAAAGGCAGGAGGAAAGAGACCACTGTGAAATCCAAGACGTAGGTAGGTGGACAATATTAAAATGGACCTTAGTGAAATAAAATGGGTTTGAATGGACTGGATTGATCTGACTGAGAACAGAGACCAGTGAAGAGATCTTGTGAATACAGTAATGAACTTTCGGGTTCCATAATATGCTGGGGGGTACTTGAGTAGCTGCACAACTGGCGGCTTCTCAAGAAGGGCTCAGCTCCATAAAGCTAAATTAGATATATGCGTGTATCCACACACATACCACCCGCTTTGCCAGACTAAAACTCTGCATTCTGCCCACAGAGTGTATCTGTGTGTTCCGTGTGGTTCTCACAATAAACAGCGACTGTTTCCCTAAACAGCATTAACCGGTTGGGCTCTGTAGCGGAGACGTAATGTTTCCTGTGAGGTACGAACTGATTAAACTAAAACTGTGCATTACCTGACGTCATGGAATGGTTTCAACTTTGTCAGCATGGGCTCTTATGAATACCATTTCGCACAGGTGCAGAATAACGCCGTTTTCTTGCCAGTTAATACGGGCAACACTCCCCACTCAATTAATATGATTTACCTACAATGCAGTTAGTTACCTGTTGTAATTTGACCCAAACTAAAGCAAATTCTTATAACCACAGAGAAACTAAAATCTTGTTTGTAACAATTAGTTTCATTAAGGGCCGAGTAATGATGTTCCCTGGACTAAATTAATTTTAATTAATGAAATGGCTTACCTAGACAGCATAAAACGAGGCATTTGTAATCCGTTCTTCCTGTCTGAAGGTTATCCTGTTATCTGTTTGTCAGGAAAAATAATTTGTTCATTACAGCGAGATAACTGAATTAAGGTACTCGATGTGTAACATGAAATGGGAGGTCTACCGCAAAGCCACAGTGGGAGATACAACTAGCGACATCTGTTAGCGGTTCTCCGACGTAACGGAATTTCCTGTTGCAGGCGATGAACAGCACCAACATCAAATTCATGTCACACTGCAATATAACGTATCTGTACTATTAAAATTAATGAATGCACGCTTACTGTCTTTTTAAAGTGACACCGTTTAGCCCGGTAAAAGATCGTTATATCGGAATGGTATACTGCCTGCATATTCAGGGTCGATGAGTAATCCAAGCAAGGAACCCATAAGAATCTACTTGCTGCCCACGTTTTGCGGGAAGAAAGTTCGTTGTTTCGAAACGCCGGTGAAAATTCTCCCGGGCTACACGGCGTCACATTCCAGGTGACAGTACTGTTCATTGTTACCGTGGTAGAAACCTCAAATCCATCAACGGTATACAATATGTCAGTCAATTTGAATGCCCCACAGATGTAGAAAAGATCTGTGCCAGTGTTGCCAATCGAACCGTGATTACCCCATCGTCCAACCCATTTTCCTGCCATTATATCAACTGAATAATTCCGGCTCCTCGTTAGATAAGGCGCATAAATATAAATGGATCCACCAGAGACTGAAATTATACCCGCATCCACTTTGGAAATTAAAATGATGATGCAACCTCAAAGATGTGTACCGAGTCATGTTACCACCATTTCCGCCAAATAGCGTCATGAAAAATCAGAGGTTTCGGCCGCAATTTCGGCACATAATTGTTATGATCTCGGTCACAAAGAGCTATGAATTTCGCTCTTCTCTTTCATTACGGCGCATGAAGTAAGGGTCGAGAGGTGCCGTAAACATCCATCCACACCTTCAGTCGCGGCAAAGTACTTCAGACGTCATACTATCGACAGCATCTAAAATTATATATCAATTATCTCATAAAACGGTAATTTTGTGGGGGGTTCCTGTTAGATGGCGAGAAAATAATAACCACGAAACTTCACTGCATATAGGGACGACCAAGAAGTGACTTCAGAAAACCATTGGTAATTCTGTGCGATATTTTTGCCGTAAATTTTGTTTGTAAAACTTGAAGGGAAGAAATCGCTTTAGAAACGTAGCTGCAAATGAGAACAGAATATTTTCTTTTTGTGTATTATTTCTGTGGTCATCTTTTGGTCTAGTGACCAGAGTTCCTGGCTACAGATCAATAGGTCCGGGCTCGATTCCCGGCGCTAACAGATTTTCTAAGAAGTAGTGGATCTGGAACTGGGTCCACTTAGCCTCGTGAGGATACTGTTGGGCTGATTCGATGTAACGGACAGCCCTTCCAGCTTTACGAGTTCATGGCTTCGTGCCCATTTAGGGACAGGGTCAACCTTATGTTAACTTCGGACCCAAGAGACAGATGAGGTAACAGGACGAAGACGATGACTGCGCAGTGATAACCTAAACACGAAGTTTCACCCTTCACCAAACATAAGGGAGACCAAATTAGGGAGTAAGAAATGGGCAGGACGTGCAATATGTGGACCCATAAATTGTCCGGAAGTGACTTCAACAAAAATAATCAGAGCCCCGCCCGAGATTCAAACCCGGCACCTCTCAAATACATCACCAAAAGTGGTATCGCTTGAATCGATCTGGTTGGTAACGTCCTTGCACCTTATTCCATGTGACTACATAACATAGTCACGTGCATGAGTGACTTTAGACGGGGTTTAGATTAGTGATTAGATTTGATGAACGATTATTCACTCACAAATCATAACTACAAGTAACTGTAGCGCCATCACTAATCTCCACAAATTTACAAATCACTAGAGCACACGCTAAATATTTTTCTAGCCTGCACTGTCTTCATTAGACATTTCCTGGTAACGGCTTCCAACAGTGGAAATTCTTAAGCTCCCGCGTTCATGCCATCGCCGGCTGGCCACAGTCTCATAAGTGAATCAAGCTCAAAGTCAAAGTGTCTTTACGACTTGCGGTTTACCGCCAATCAGTTCGTGTTCGCGAAACGTCCCATAATATTCACGACCAGAATTTTTTTAACTGAACATTGCCATTTGCAGTCCGTATGTAACATCCTCTCTGACGAGAGATGGCTCTATCGTTTTACTGCTGCTGGCCTTCGCCAACGCAGTCATTCTCGGGTTCGAATCCCGCGGGACTCATGTCCACACTTTACTGTCTCGCATTCTAGACTACTCCAACCTGGAAAACCAGTTCCCTGTATTTATATCCCCCAGGAACACGGTGACCCAGTTATACCCTCAGACATTGCGTTCACTATTAATCGCCTCATACGAATCGCAGTGCTACGGTAGAAGTATTCGAACCCACTTCCACACGGGACACTGAACCAAGATCTAAACTTTATCCCACTTATAACCCGTCGGCACGGACCAATAGAAAACACAACTGTTGCGTGCATTTTGCTGGCGTTACCTAGCAACGGCCGCTGTTTACACAGTCACCGCTTAACAACGGGTCTATACGCCACAATGTTATTATCTTGAAGTAACAAAAGAAACAAAAGCTTGTATTTTGGTGTCACTGTTCATTGTGAATCAGCACTGTAGGTACCACTGCTATAAAACATATAACGTTACAACTCTTTCCGTTTTGATATGAACATTTATTAATCTGGCAAAACGTGTCTCTGCCGATAATTTCACCCTTATAGTTTTATAATTGTATGAAATGTTTTGCGGGTAGATAATGTTCAGTGGGCAACAACAAAAAATGGCAGACCATTGTGTGTATGGGATATACAGGCAGTGCGCGCTATTATTTGGTAAATACAGACGGAAGCAGAGTGGATGTCAATAATCTCTCAATAAACCGGGAACGTGATTTGATTTCGAAAGCAATTATCCGGACCTACAAACTCGATTACCACCATTTTAATCATATTCCTTCCAGGGAGGTTCAACTCGGTTACCGCATAATCACATTACTTCATAACATTAAGGCCACGCAAGCTGCGCGCTGTCTCACCCAAATGCTGCTTCAGCATTCCTCAAAACGGGCGTCACCATTGCCAATTTACTCTTAACACTAAACAAGACACGAACGCTTGCTGCATCCAACTGTTGAGCAAACAAACTGCTGAAGCCATTTACCGGCTCGGGGCCCACCAGGCCGCCTTATCCGGGGTACCGGGGGCTCTTCCCCCCCGGGTTAAAGCGGCAGGGGCATGAAGCTGGCCAATCACCTCGAAACACTGCCGTGGTCAATAATAATTTAACAATTACGTCTTGTAGTATACTTGTTACTTGCCATTAAAAACATCTCAAAAACAAACTCCGTGGTTTTAGTCCGCAAGCGAACCATACAGACCAAGCGACCGCCGCTTGTCGGCCAAGTTAGTGCCAACTTTATCAGATAAGGGTGTCACGTGGTCAACGCAACAAATCTCCACGGCCGTTAATTTAGGTTTTATAGACCGGAACCGCTATTTCCTTGAAATATCTACTCAATTATCCTCACGAGGCTGAGTGGACCCCGTTTCAGACCCACTAATTCTCAGAAAATCTGGTACCGCAAGAAATCGAACCCGGACCTCTGGAGCTGCAGTCAAGAACTCTGACCACTAGACCACAGAAGCGGTCCTGAGAAACATCTGGCCAAGTCTTATAAATCGAGTTGTGATACTCATCCTGTTCCCAGCTGACAGCATTGAGGACAAACGAGAGAAGACGAATATCCGATCAGAGGGCGTAAAAACGAGCAGACACACATCACACTCGCTTCCTGGGTGATGATTACAAGCTTCGAGGCAAGTGAAATCCTGCCAGCTGCCTGATCATTTTCTATTCGTACCACCCCTCCGGCTCGCTCCAACCCCTTACATTTCTCTTTCATTTGCCCGACCACCGGTTTCATGGAGAGTTCGGTTCGTTTCGTTTAGGTTTTGGAATCGTCATCAAAAGCTGCGACCCATTCACTGCTGTATCCGTTACGTCACGAGAACAGACTCGTGGGCAGCTCCGGCACAGACCGCCGGAAGTCCACTACAGAGTGTGACAGTTAATTTGTCTCTATCCTAACATGTAGATATGCAGATTAAAACAATTAAATTAATTACTTCTATCTGGCATAAGGAAAAATTGCCTGAACAGTGGAAGAAGTCTATTATTAAGAAAGCAGTCTTCTGGGATTTGGCACCGTGTATATGTAGTGTTAACCGACATTTCGGAGGAACGTATCGCCTCCATCTTCAGGGTAGAAGGAAAAAATATAAGAAATCCGTAAGCGAAGATGTCTTATATTTGTTTTGTGTGTAGGTAGCGGCCTTGCGACGGGCTGACCCCCCACCCAAGGAATCCTAGCGTATGTGTGAGAAAAGGTTACGAAACTGAAGAGGATACCGGGGTACAAGAAAGGGCTGTAGTGCCATTAATGAATGAAGAGGTAGGTCAGTCAGTGTAGCGACGCTCTACGGGCTGGATGGCCGGGGTTCGTTTCCCGACAGGAGCAAGAAATTTCTCTCTACTCCACAGCGTCCAGACCGACTCTGGTACCCACCCAGACTCCTATCCACTGGGTACGGCAGGTTCTTTCCCTGAGGTTAAAGCGGTTGGGGCATAAGGCTGAGCACTCAGCTCCATCTAGTAGCGACGTCAAGAAAATGTGGAGCTATACCTTTACTCCCCCTACGTCTTTATGGCATAATGTTTAATTAATTACGCATAAGAACAAATTTAAAGTTAGAAGGTAAATTTCCCTCAGGCTGTTGACAGGAGCCCGCCACTGGTGCACATCTATCTATCTATCTATGGCTTTACAGCCCTATTTGTGGGACCTTGGCCGCTTTCCAGTATCTTGAAATTTTGCACATTCGGTAGGACTCCTTGGACGGGGGATCAGCCCGTCGCGAGGCACATACAGGACAACAGAGACATCTATGCCTTGAGTGGAATTTGAACCCACGATCCCAGTGTTTGAGCGGGCGAAGACATTTATGCCCTGGACCGAGCGGCCACTGGTGCGTATACAGAGGCAAACTAATCAAATATGTACTCCCACTTCCTGTTTCTATTCCGAAATTTGAGACATGTCAAAACAAGACAAGATTTTCAATTAATATACATGACTACGTTATTATTTGGCAGTTTTCTACAAGTGCTTTATTTTCATGACATTTCTACGTATTATCTCCTGTCACTATGGGAGTGATACACTTATTGGAAAGGCAGCCTTGGCGACATTGTGTGCACGCGAAAACGGACACAAAGAAGATGGCTACATAAAAGGAGCGGCGAGGAATGATGTGTTGTTGTTACTGCGGAGCACTCTCCCCCCCCCCNTTATTCCACCCCTCCGCCCTCACCGCTGAAGTCAGTAATAACAAACCGACCGCGCGATTTCCCTGTTCTTACGTCATCAGCACCTCCATGATGAAAGAAAAACAACCGTTTGCTTTCCGTTTATACCGCATCTTGTCATAGAATTCAACGCCATGGAATGGGCACACCCCGCACACCTTTATGTTTAGCTGGAGACGCCGATAAGCGCATTGTTACTCAAGTCGCGCCCTACCTTTCATAAATCCCGGAAGTTGTATTTAGTCCCGGTTTAACGACTGCATAAGCAAATGCTTCTGCACGAGGGTCAATTTAACAAGCTAAAAACGCGGTGCAGTCCAATTCAATTCATTTTACTTAGGTGCTAACTTAACAGCCCAAAGGCCAATTATAGAGTGAGCACGAGTAAAAAAAAAACAAACAAAACACACAAAATAAAAAATATGACAATTTATACCATAATAATAACAATAATGTCATGTGCATGAGTGACTATAGACGGGGTTTGGATTGGTGACTCGATTTACTGACCACATTACCGCACGACTCGCAACTACACGTAATTACAGCGGCACCGCTAATCCCCACACTTTAAAATTACTGCCGGAAACACTGAGTCTTCATCATGACTCAGACCGGTGTGCGGCGGTTTTCGTAATCTCATTCGTTTCAACTGTGCTCCTTTCTTTGCGTCATTTCGCAAACATCGTGTCTTGATTGTTACATGTCTTGACGCAGGCCGGTGTGCGGTCTGCTTAATCCTGAATTGTCTGAAGGAGAGAGAGAATCTTACTGAACGCGACAGAAGCAGCAGCGCTTTTGATGCAAGCAAACAAATGCTGTACATTCCGTCTAATTTGAAATGTGCGATTTTCGTGAACAACTTTCCTTTATTGCACCATACAACATAGCGATTTATCACAACAGAAACTCAACAGATGTTAAAATAAGTGCATTTTCTTCATCACTTGGAACTCAGATGGCATTTACCTCACGTCGAACACACACGCGAAACTAAAAAATCATAATATACATTCTCCCCAGTTGCACTGGCTGTGTTGTTTATTTTACTTACTTACTTACTTACTTACTTACTCAAGGAGCTGAGCCCTTCTGGAGGAGCCGCCAATTCTGCAGCTACTCAAGAATTTCCCAGCATTTTATGGAATCCGAAGGTTCATTGCCGTGTTCACAAGAGCCCTCCACTGGTCCCTATCCTGAGCCAGATGTAGTCTATCCATACCATCCCATCCTGTCTCTCTAAGATCCATTCTAAAATTGTCCACCCACCTACGCCTTGGTCCTCCCTGTGGTCTCTTTCCTTCTGGCTTTCCCACCAATATCCTATATGCATTCCTCGTCTCCATCATTCGTGCTACGTGACCTGCCCACCTCACCCTCCTTGACTTGATCATTCTAATTATATCTGGAGAAGAGTACAAGTTATGAAGCTCATCATTACGCAGTTTTCTCCAACCTCCTGTCACTTCATCCCTCTTCGGTCCAAATATTCTCCTCAACACCCTGTTCTCAAACACCCTCAGTCTATGTTCTTCCCTTAATGTCAGAGACCGAGTTTCACGTCCACACAGAACAACAGGCAGAATTATAGTCCTGTGTATTCTGATTTTTATGCTTTTGGACAACAGACGTAAAGACAAAAGGTTCTGGACTGAATGGTAGGAAGCATTGTTTATTTTACTAAGAGTTAATATTCAAGTGGGGTAAAAGGTAAAGTTATCCTTAGGTACGCAGCACACCGGCATGCGTCAAGACATGTAACAGTCAAGACACGATGTCTGTGACATGACGCAAAGAAAGGAGGGCAGTTGAAACGAATGAGATTATGAAAACCGCCGCAAACCGGTCTGAGTCATGATGCTGACGAATCACGAATGAAGCAAGACTGCCTCTCTTGTCTCATGTCTTGGACGCAGTTGGTGTGCGGCCGCCCTTACACTTCATTAAGCATCACACCACAAAGGCATATGGAGGAGCAGAGGTATAGCTCCACCATTCTTAATATTCACCTATCCTTGGCTATTAAAACAGAGACTCTGAAGTGTTTTAACGGTAATGTCGTCTCTCTGCAACCATTCTATTTAATTTTGGGTGCACTCCCGCAAAAAAAGAAAAATTAGAATAGTTGTCTGACATCTAGCTACAATTGTCAGCACAGCAACAATGAAACATGAATACTGGGTCAAAAATGAATAGCTTCTCCTGTACAACTGTCAGCACAACAACAATGAAACGTGAATACTGGGTCCAAAATGAATAGCTTCTCCTGTACAATTGTCAGCACAGCAACAATGAAACACGAATGCTGGGTCAAAAATGAATAGCTTCTCCTATACAATTGTTAGCACAACAATGAAACATGAATACTGGGTCAAAAATGAATAGCTTCTCCTGTACAATTGTCAGCACAACAACAATGAAACATCAATACTGGGTCCAAAATGAATAGCTTCTCCTGTACAATTGTCAGCACAACAACAATGAAACATCAATACTGGGTCCAAAATGAATAGCTTCTCCTGTACAATTGTCAGCACAACAATGAAACGTCAATACTGGCTCCTAGACTCTTGCAAGTCAGAAGATGGAAGTGTTGACAGGTCAGACACGTAAAACATACCCTTTAAACCAATACCACGACAACGTGTGACCCCTCCACGCCAGCTAACATCCCGACCAATTCTAGCTCACTTCAAGCTGGGATTCCGACAGCCGGAAGAGATCGAATTCGTACACAGGAAATGACGAGGAACTGTTGACGCAGGTGTTCCCGCCCACCTGATTTTGTTGCAACAATGTGAACACCTGCCGTCATATCTCCTTCAACATTGCTTTAAAATATCTTGGATATATAACGACTAAGCTCGGGGCACGCGGTAGCGTAGTTGGTTGAGGCACTATGCTACAAGTGGGGTCGAGTCCCGATGAGGTGGATCTTTTCAGTTTACCTAATCCTTCGAGCCGCACTATGGCCCTGGGGTCGACTCAGCCTCTAACAGAAATGAGTACCATGAATATTCTTGGGGGTAAAGGGCGGACGGAGCGTAAGGCCGACCTCACCACCATCTGTGAGCTGATTGTCTAGATGTGGGAGCCTCAACCTATCACAATCCTATGGGTCTTCACGGCCTGTTACAGGGATAACTTTACCTTTTATTACCTTTATAACAACTGAGCTCTAGGCCGGACGACCGAGGTTCGGTTCCCGGCAGGACAAGAGATCTTTTCTGTTCTCCATTGTGTCCAGATGAGCTCTTGGATCCATCCAGCCTCCTATCCAATGGGTATCGAGGCTCCTTCCCAGGGGTGTAAAGCGGCCGAGGCGTGAAGCTGATAACTCACCTCTTAACTAATGCCGAGGACAAGAATGGTGGAGTTATACCTCCAATCCCACATACATCTTGATGACGTGGAGATTAACTAATTAAATACAGGGACAACTTTACCTTCACAATTCCTTCATTTGGCTAGAGGAACGCAACACACCCACGCAAACCTCAATCAAGAAAGTTGGTTTCCCAATCGAGATATGAACCGGGGTCATCCAAACACGATACAGGAATGCGCACCTCTTAAAGAAGATTAATATGTAAACCATCTGTTTCAAGTTCCTGTATTTATCAGTTGTTCCTCGCGTTCACTAGCTACAGTCACATCGGGACCGGCAACTCTACCTCTCTCTGTCGTGCCCCCTGTCGGGATGTCTTGTATAATATTTCACGCGCTGGGCGGCACCTCGACTCCGTAAAGCGAAGGCATTACCTCTGCTCCTTTCTGCAATGGATATACATGGGATTTAGACATACTTCAAGCACACGAAGCCAACAGACGTCATTATCTTTAATGGTTAAGCACCAGGCATACTCACACTTGTACATGTTTCACAAGTGCTCTATCAGTGGCGGCTCCTCCGCATTCCATGGAGCCCAAGTCGGTATAGCTTGACGACCGTGGAATCTGGGTTCGATTCTTTATGTAACATGAGCATATTCTCGTCTCTTTGCTTATTTAACATAGAAAACATGTACGCTAACGTACAAAAAATTGACACTACGGATATAATTACTCCGTGGCCTGTAGTCTGCAAGCCAACTACACCGATCGAGCGACCGCCGCTTGTCGGCGAAGTTAGTGCCAACTTTCGCGGATAGACGGTGTCGCATGGTCAGCGCAACGAATTCCCACGGCAATTAATCTCGGTTTTATAGACGGGAGCCGCTATTTTCTTGAAATAGTTCCTCAATTATCCTCATGAGGCTGAGTGGACCCCGTTCCAGGCCCACTATTTCTCAGGAAATCTCGTAGCGCCGGGAACTGAACCCGGGACCTCTGGAACTGTAGCCAGGAACTCTGACCACTAGACCACAGAGGCGGTGGATCACTCGGCTCGTTGGTCGATGAAGACGCAGTAAATTGCGCTTCGACATGTGAACTGCAGGACGCATGAACATCGACGTTTCGAACGCAGAGAAGGACGGAGAAATAAAATACTGAATATAAAATCAAATCCCGGGATCGTGGGCTACATCTCCTAATAAAGTCAGTCCATATGACGAATTCAGTGGTCGGCGGTTGCGTCTACACAAACGAGGGCGTCGGTGTAAAATAGCGGACCGTCGCGAGAGATGACGCGATGTTACACAAACGCCAAAGGGGATGAAACACGGGGGTGAAATCTGCATGCATCGAGGTGATAAATCGGTCTCGAGATTGGACCGAATGGGCGGCGGGAGTGTGAGGGTGAGGTTAGGATCGCAGTGCACAGAGGCTGCCATCTTGCGGCAAAAGGAGAGATTATCCTGATCTTCCGCGGACAGAAACCAGACTCACATAAGAAGAAAAATCCGAGGCTTCCACAGCGACTAAATGCAATGGCGTTCGCTCGAGACATCGAACACAGACACAATCCGACGTTTCGAAGATTCTAAACCAATTATCAGGGCGTGACGTAAGCGAATTTGGCAGGATAGTATTAAAATAGATCGGTTTTTTTATTGCTAGTGGGGTGGGACTAAGTCCCTTGTACTGCGGCCACTTCTGGCCTATTGTACCAGCCCCAGATGATAGGTGAAGGTGATTGTGGGGCAATTGGTGGAATGAACATTGGGAGGGG
>NW_019739959.1:81965-87402 GCF_002891405.2 Cryptotermes secundus
TTTTACTTAATTTAATAGCAGGACGTGCATTTTGATATTATAGTGGTGGTGATGATTCAATTCTCCAGTTCTTATTAATTTATGAATTTATTTATTTATTTCTTTACGTGCTAACTTAACAGCCCAGTTACAGAGAAAGCACGAGTAAATAAAAAGAAACAAGAAACACATAATAATATCAAAAAAAGCATCGTATATAATAATAATTATTATTCCATTAACACTGTTTAGAAGTGAGAAAAGAAAAACATAATTCTACGGTGAATACATTTAGTATATTAATAATTGGAAGAACCGTCGTTATAATTACATGCAAACTCAATAAGAATGACAGTAATAATAAATAATAAAAAGAAGTAAAGTAAAGCTATCCCTGTACCAGGCCGTGGAGGTCCATAGGGTTGTGAGATGCTGAAGGTCCCACATTATCTAGACAACGGCTCACAGATGGCGGTAAGGTTGTCAGCCTTACGCGCCGGCCGCCCTTTAACCCCAAGAACATTCCTGGTACTCATTTCTGTTAGAGGCTGAGTCGACCCCAGGGCCATAGTGCGGCTGGAAGGATTAGGTCAATTGAAAAAATTCATTGATCTCATCGGGACTTGAACCCGCGACCTTCCGGATAATAATAATAACATAATCTAGTATATTTAGAGGCCTACTCAACTCTATGCCCTTTTTCCTCAAAGAGAGGTGAGACGTTAAACAGGAAAAGGAGAGAATACAAAACGAGGAAAGACGCACAAGAAGAAGGCCGAAACAAGGATCACACACAATGGAACAATACGAGACAGCAGAAGACGGGAGATGGGGAAACTAATGAAAACACAGCTAGGATCAAAACGAAATGAAAAAGAAGGATCAGAAGGCAGAACGAAGTAGGTGGTGATGATGATGATGAAGAAAAGTACAATCATGCAAACTGCAGTCCCATTCACGGCTCTGTAGGCGGGCTTCCTGCTCACTGATTCTGCAACTCACCAAACAACACGGAAATGTGACAAATTCCCAGCCCGGATTGAGCGCAATTCCCCTTCACGCAGCCCCTCCTCAGTGTCCTCGATCATGTGGGGGTCTTAACCACATCTTCATTTACCATCAACCCTCTTCGTCATTCGTAACAACGCCCCCTGCTGCAGAAAAACTTCTTTGGTCCAGGAAATTGGAACTTTATCTATCACCTGATGCCCTCCTTTTCTTCTGTGTACGCATGCGCATTTCTTATTAGGGGAAATATCTTTCATGAGCGAGGCAAATTGTCCTTCATTTCATAAACGGAATGAAAAATACTGTTCTGCTACTCCGAGCGTACTTTGCTAATGCAGCGCAGAACAGGAGCGCTAAAGCCCTAGAAGTTCCTCGCTTCGAATCTCTGCCGGGAGGATAACTATTCTGAGATTTTCGTGGTTTTCCTCACTGATTATGTTATAGTAGCATTAGTGGTACTAGTAGTACCGGTAGTAGTACCAGAAGTTGTACTGGTGGGGGTGGTAGTAATGTTGGTGGTAGTACTTGTGGCAGTAGTACTGTTGATAGTATTCTTGTAGTAGTAGTACCTGTAGTAGTGGCGGCAGTAATGGTACTAGTGCTGGTAGCCACAGTAGTGTTGGTGGTAGTAGTAGTACTGGCGGTTATAGTAGTACTGGTAGTAGTAATGTGGCAACAACACATCATAAGATACTAACACAGCATTCAATTTAACTTCTAGTGTTTTTCCCATAAAGCAGCAACATGATGACCCTTAGGGACAAACGCTGGCCGTAGCTCATTGGCCCTGTAATATGACGTAACATGTTAATAAAACCGAACAGGCCAGTTTAGGTGTAACGCTCCAGACTTACATTTGGGGAGTTTTCTGTTCGGAACATAGGCTATGCTGACAGGTTCACTGTGCTTTAGGCAAGTGTAGTACCTCGGTTAGGCCACGATAACTTTCTTCCAAACCCTTCCCAATCCACTGCCATTCATCCTACCATCCGACGCTACATAATCAAGTGCCGTTTCACGGTAGCCGAGCGGTCTAAGGCATGCACTGTCTTCGCTCGCTCGGAAGCCGGGATCGTGGGTTCGAATCCCACTCAGGGCATGGATGTTTGTGTGCGTTTTTCTGTGTTTGTCTACAGGTAGAGGCCTTGCGACGAGCTGATCACTCGCCCAAGGAGTCCTACCGTATGTGTAAGATCTAGAAAAACCGAAGTGAACGGAGTTCATGGAGGTACGCCTAGGCCCACTGGGGCTGTAATGCCAAGAAAAAAAAGTGCCGTTAAATAACTACAAACAAGACGTTATAGTAAGAACTAATCGCATACTTGGGTACTATGCTACAAGCCGGAAGGTCGCGGGATCGAATCCAAATGAGGCGGATTTCTTTCAATTGACCTAACCCTTCCAGCCGCACTATGGCCCTGGGGTCGACTCAGCCTCTAACAGAAATGAGTACCACGAATACTCTTAGGGGTAAAGGGCGGCCGACGCGTAAGGCTGACAACCTCACCCCCATCTGTGAGCCGATTGTCTAGAAAATGTGGGAACCTCGACGTCTCACAACCCTATGGGCCTCCACGGCCTACTACAGGGATAGCTTTACTTATACTTACTTTTACTAATGGCCTACTTTCCTTCAATACGACATGGAGCGCAGAGAAAATGGCGCCTCCGACAATTCTTCTACTGTTGCGTGAGTATTCGTTACAGCGGTAATGTGTCCACCGAACCGTTACCTAGCAACGATATGGGGATGCACATATACACACACAGTCTCATGGGAGGGATTTATGAAGCTGAGATGGGCGCAGGTGCCATTATATGCATACTAAGTTTCATAATGATTTATTCAGCCATTCAAAAGTGGATGGAAGGGAAAGCATGGCGATTTTTTTTTTCAAAAACAAGTAGGCCATTCTACCAGAGTACACAGAATCGCATCCCAGAATATGACAGTCTTCAGAGAAATATTAATTCCAGCACGAACTGGTATGAGATAGGCGTGCTAACGATATCTTGAGGCAGTCAGGTATTACAAATAGACTGACAATAGACGATAGATGAATCCCGCTGACTTGTGTTCAACATCCCATTGTTCATCCTGTACAATTAATTTCATGCCACGTCAGAACCGATCGGCCGAGTGAAGGTACATGATACTCAACACCTCGACTTATCATCCCAGTTGGGTTCTGTGAATGCCTCACCCCGTCTGATCCCGTCAGAGGCTGTGTATCTCCTACGTCAGCACGTGGCGGTCACACAAGAACCGAGCTGGGTTCTAACTCCGTCATCTCCAGGGCTGAATAGTAGGACAGGCAAGAAATAAACAATAACTAGGCGACAGGCACACTCTGAAGATGGAAACGATGATTAATTTCTATAGAACTACACAGTGACATGTGACCCAGATGATCGTTCTCTTCATAATCACCGCTGAAGTAACCTCAAACCCATAGAAATGCACCTCATTCGGTCTGGTTACACTCGTTAACTTCGCGTATTTGGAACTACTGTTTTGACAATTTTATACACGAGAAGCCTCCATCAGGACGGCCAATTTCGGGGCTAAGACTGAAACCCGAGATCTCCCGAACAGGAGACAGGATCACTGCACGGGAGTCCATGATTTTCGGTCAATTACAAATATAAAAAATACAATACCATACATAAACAAACAGTATAATACAACACCGAACACAAAATACGAATAAAATAGCTTATATAAACGAATAAATACAACACTGTAAGCAAAAGAACAAATAAATACAACACTAGACATAAATAGTCCAGTGATTGAGACTAGCTCTTTCTAACGGGCCCAACTGAGTAGGTTTATCCTTCCCTACCCACCTGAAGACGGAGACAGATCCANAAATAAATACAACACTGTAAGCAAAAGAACAAATAAATACAACACAGCATATATACAAAAAACAAATAAACAAATACAATACCGTACAAAAACCAACATTAAATGTCCCAGAGGTGGAGTGCAAGATTCTGTTCGACGTATTTCCCGAGGTTACGGAAGAGATCTTAAGATTTACAGGTGCCAACTTTCCCTTTCAAAAGATGGACATCTTCAGACTGTGCTGTGCTAATCACAGAAAGCTCGTGCACCAAATGCACTCTCAGAGACAGGCACTTCGCCGCCTTGTCTGCAAGNCGCCATTAAGGCGTACAGAAGAGTGGACGTATAGAACCAACACGTACAATACTGTAAGCAAAAGAACAAATAAGTATAACACCGGACATACACAAAGAAGCAATATAAGACCGTACATAAACAAATACATATAACACTGCAAATAAATATAGCAATGTACGCAAAACAAATAAATACAACACAGCATATATACAAAAAACAAATAAACAAATACAATACCGTACAAAAACCAACATTAAATGTCCCAGAGGTGGAGTGCAAGATTCTGTTCGACGTATTTCCCGAGGTTACGGAAGAGATCTTAAGATTTACAGGTGCCAACTTTCCCTTTCAAAAGATGGACATCTTCAGACTGTGCTGTGCTAATCACAGAAAGCTCGTGCACCAAATGCACTCTCAGAGACAGGCACTTCGCCGCCTTGTCTGCAAGACTTCCACTTGCTCACAATTTCGAAATGAAATGAATGCAAAGTATAAGTGAATTAATGAACGCATACGGCAGGCAACGCTACATGCCAGAGATCAATAGATGTACAGTCTCGTCTTCTTACAACTGAAGCACCCCGCAATCAAGCTCGGCTCGTAGGAACACGATCGTACCTCTTCGTATATAGTTACATTGTCGACGGAACTGTATTATTGTGTGTAACTGATATTGTCACATAGTATGTGTGACTATAGACGGGGTTTAAATTGGTAGCCCGATTTACTGACCACCTGTAACTGCAAGTAATTATAACGCTATCGCTAATCCACACACTTTACAAGTCACCAGATCACATGCAAAGTGTTCTCATTCTGCTTTCACTAGTCGTGTCCTGGTGACGGATCTTAACAATGGAGATTCTACAGCTTCTGCGCTCAAGTCGTTACAGTCCTGCGAATATCCTACAACTGAAGTGACTCTGAGCAAGCTCTAACCTTATCTCTTGCTTACATCTCATCACGGACCCAGTATAAAATCCCGCGTTGACTCGTTGCCCAGAACCCATCTCGCGGTCACTGCATAGCAACGGCTCTACACGCTACAGTATTATAACGCATCACTGTCTGTATGACCACGCCTCAGAAACAAAAGCTTCTGAGGCGGTAGGCAGATGAATGCAATTTGAATGACACATGCAAATGCTGTTTCGCGCACCAAACAAACTTCCCAGGCGATAGAAGAGGGCAAAACTAGTTATTTGTTAGAAGGTTCTTTCAGTTCCCTCCCAACGAGTCTTGTGTTCTCCCTCGGTCAGTTCTCTTCAATCAGCGCCCATTCACGAAGTGCACGAAAGGCAA